>NC_141627.1:46015383-46230218 GCF_047967505.1 Dipteris shenzhenensis | reverse complement strand
GCGCAAAGCCTTGTATGGCTTAAAACAGGCGCCGAGGGCATGGTCAGACAAGATAGGGCAATATCTTGTCACTATTGGATTTCAAATTTCCAATTCAGATTTTTCACTTTATGTGAAAAGGACAAACAGAGGGATTGTGCTTGTAGTCATCTATGTTGATGACTTGATTATTACAGGTGATAGTGATGCAGACATTAATGAAGTGAAGCTGCTGTTGAAGCAGAAATTTGAGATGAAGGATTTGGGAGAGCTGCGTTACTTCTTGGGCATTGAGGTTATTAGATCCCCGAGTGGGATATGGCTATTGCAAAGGCAATACGGTTTGGACATGTTGTCCAAATATGGGATGACAGGCTGTAAGCCTATCTCTGTTCCATTGGAGCAGAATGTGAAGCTCAATGCAGAGACAGGTGAGCTTCTTGAAGATATTACTATGTACAGGCGCATAGTAGGGAGCTTGATTTACATGACTATAACCAGACCAGATTTGAGCTATGTTGTGGGGCTGGTGAGTCAGTTTATGCAAGCACCGAGGAAGCCACATTTGGATGCGGCTAGGCGCATACTGCGGTATGTGAAGTCCACATTGCATGATGGACTGTTTTATGAAGCTGGGTGTGCATTACAGGTACATGGATACACAGATGCTGACTGGGCTGGTAGTGTCTCAGACAAGAGATCTACTAGTGGTTTTATGTTTTCCCTTGGGAGTGGTGCCATCAGTTGGAGCAGCAAGAAGCAGCCAACAGTTGCCTTGTCGAGCACAGGGCTGAGTACAGGGGTGCAGCAATGGCTGCATGTGAGGTAGCTTGGTTACGGAAGCTACTTGCAGATATGGGACAGTCAATTCATGCAGCAGTTGTCATTCATTGTGACAACATTAGCAGCATCATGCTTGCTAATAACCCAGTTTATCATGCTAGAACGAAGCACATTGAGGTGCATTATCACTTTGTGAGAGAGAAGGTTCTAGCTGGTGAGATTGATCTTGTCTATGTCAGCACTGAGGAGCAGGTGGCTGATATTTTTACGAAGGCATTGGGTACCGAGAAGCTTCGCAGATTTAGGAGCTTGCTTGGTGTACGTGAGATGGATTTGAGCTTGAGGGGGAGTGTTGAGATATCAAGCTCTACCCCCGATATATCTCCTGGATGACTATCATTTATGTCACCGCCTATGTTAGTTGTACTCGTGGTGTAGTTAGACTACCACGTATGTTTTTGGTTTGGGTTCACATATGAACCACGTATTCTAGGTTTTGACATATAGGGTATTTCCCTATTCTATTGTATAGTTGTTGTGTGCAAAAGTGAAGAAAGCATTCACCCTCCAACCTTGTGTCCTCTCTCTTTTGTGTGTTGTGAAGAAAGCTGAACTTGAGTCTCCTATCTCTCTCCCTTATTCTTTACAGAATTCACTAGCTTTTCTCTCCCTCACCCCCTTCTTCCAATCGATCCCACTCCTTCGGTTGCCATGATTGTGGAGGTCACTCTTGAGAATGGAGTTGGCTTTTCTCTCCCTCACCCCCTTCTTCCAATCGATCCCACTCCTTCGGTTGCCATGATTGTGGAGGTCACTCTTGAGAATGGAGTGAATGTGGGAAGAATTGGCTATTACAATAAAGAGATCATGTAGCAATTCATAGCTTCATTATCTCAATTTCTTTCAGTCTCATAGACCCTTTGGTCTTCGGAAGACTAATAAAAACCTTTCTTTCTTTCGTTCAGATAGAATGTGAAAATTTGGGGCTTTATCAATTTCAGGTATATTTGTATGTAAAATTTACGGTTTTGCTTGAAATCTACATTTTGCAAACAAGCAAGTTGACATCTGCAAGAAATCAAAGTTTTGCATATTCGTCTACAAGCATTTTGGGGCTTAAGCTACTGTTGCAACTTTTTGAGGATTCATATTTTTAGACTAAGTGTGAGTCAGCTATTTGGAGCAGATTGCAAGCATTTCTTAACTTTCGTTTGCATAATGATGGTCACTAAGGAGGAGATGCATTTTGGGTTTTGGCACATGAGGACAAGTTGGATACTACTGGTGGAGTTTTATGGTCAAAAAACTATTGCTTGCAAAGAATTTACAGGGACATGTCAGTGGGGATGAGCAGAATCTGAAACATATCTGGGGTCTATTGCTGCTATCCTTATTCCAAAGTGTAGGATGGACTCAAGGTCTAGACTCAAGGTCATCATGAGGTGGGCTAACATTGTGATGCTTCAAGGATGGTGCCATGAATCAGGCATGTACTTACTGGTCTTGAACCCTTCCTCATGCAAGTCTAACCACTCTAGAGGGCAAGCTCAAGATTTCAGGCCCTACGATGGCTGCTACTCACAGTCCTACAAAGAAGTGTAAGCATGTGCCTTGTGTCCTCTGACATAAAGAGAGAAATACAACTAGCTTCTAATAGTCAATTAATCGGCTCACGTCCTCTAGACAGAGGCATCTCAATAGCACATGCTCACTATCCTCAAATAACAGTGATGCCATGTGGCCTCAACTCCTCCCCCCATCTCAAAACAAAACCTGTGGGATGATCTCCAAAGCTATCCCCTAGCTATATGTACAAAGTGCAATAGGTATATCTATGTGTATCTCAATACCTAGATAGGCTTACCCCTGCTGCCTTTCCATTTGCAAGGAAGGCCTTGTCACCACCATTTCCATTGGGTAGCTTCTCTTGGGCTTCATCTTGGAGTAGTAAAGGATGAAGCTCCTCAAACGTCATCAAACTAGTCCATTGCCCTACTTCACAATTGTGACAAACCCCTTGAAGCCTTTGGGAAGAGAGCTGAGTACTAGCATGGCCAACTAGCTTGTGTCCACCTTGTGACCAATTGCAGCCAGCTGGTCATGTGTCTGATCCCAATCCTACATCCTCATAGTGAATAGTTGATTCTCGAGGAAAAGGATGTGTGATGTATTGTTTGCCTCTTAAAGATCCTTCATCTAGGCCTCTGCCACCCGTATCTGCAAGCTAGATGTGGGGTTTAACCATGTTTGTAGTAGTGCCAATTATCATGGAGAGTGCCCCCACATCTCTTTGTGTCCAATCTCGCACTGGTACTAGATCTGTTGGTGTTACAACTCTTGTTGTCAAATACGTCGTGCCCTTGGGCTTCACCTCGATCCTTCGGTGATCTCCCAGATCACCAAGCGACTACATATATTTACCTTCCAGATGGGATAGTTGCACCCATCCAATTTCCCACTTTCTCCAAACTTGGGAATAGGAATGTGTGAAGCCATTTGCATGCGCCCGTGAAAGACTTGACAATCTCTAAACTGAGAGAAGAAGAACTCAGACCAACCTGGTTGCCGCGTCCAATCTGTGCCTATTGCTATCCTACTACTAGACCTATAAATAGGACCTGGAAGTGCTCTTATGGCCTATTACCATGCTGTCACACAGTCCTGATATGTTGCTCCACAGTGTTGCTACTCAGTGTAGTTTTGAATGCATCTCCAACCTGCTCTCCACTCCAGGAAAGCGTACCTACCCAAGATCACGAAGCCATTCTCCACCTTATATGGGGGCTCACAGTTGGAGTATTGATCATTCCTCTAACAGTCTCACACACAAATGTTAATAAAGTTAATTTGGATATTCAAGGATATAAAAATACACTTAAATTTCAAGTTATGCATCTTGACAGGACTGATGCCACTATCCTCAACTAACAGTGATGCCATGTGGCCGCAACTCTCCCCTCATCTCAAAACAAAACCTGTGGGATGATCCCCAAAGCTATCCCCTATCTATATGTACAAAGTGCAATAGGTATATCTATGTGTATCTCAATACCTAGATAGGCTTACCCCTGCTGCCTTTCCATTTGCAAGGAAGGCCTTGTCACCACCATTTCCATTGGGTAGCTTCTCTTGGGCTTCATCTTGGAGTAGTAAAGGACGAAGCTCCTCAAACGTCATCAAACTAGTCCATTGCCCTGCTTCACAATTGTGACAAACCCCTTGAAGCCTTTGGGAAGAGAGCCGAGTAATAGCATGGCCAACTAGCTTGTGTCCACCTTGTGACCAATTGCAGCCAACTGGTCATGTGTCTGATCCCCATCCTACATCCTCATAGTGAATAGTTGATTCTCGAGGAAAAGGATGTGTGATGTATTGTTTGCCTCTTAAAGATCCTTCATCCAAGCCTCTGCTGCTCGTATCTGCAAGCTAGATGTGGGGTTTGACCACGTCTGTAGTGGTGCCAATTATCATGGAGAGTGCCCCCACATCTCTTTGTGTCCAATCTTGCACTGGTACTAGATCTGCTGGTGTTACAACTTTTGTTGTCAAATACGTTGTGCCCTTGGGCTTCACCTCCATCCTTTGGTGATCTCCCAGATCACCAAGTGACTACATATCTTTACCTTCCAGATGGGATAGTTGCGCCCATCCAATTTCCCACTTTCTCCAAACTTGGGAATAGGAATGTGTGAAGCCATTTGCACGCGCTTGTGAAAGACTTGACAATCTCTAAACTGAGTGCAACAATGAAACAAAAAACTAAATTTACAACAGCTCACTGAAATGGAGTCTCCTTGCTAGAGGGATGCCTTCAATCAGTTTGTTCAAGCACATCAAGAGGGTACCTCCTTTGGTTTTGATACCATGTTAGAGTTAAAGGGTCTACTAAACAGTAACCCTATGCAGTAGAATGTTTTTCAAACTCTCACTGATCTCTCACACAAAGTAGGTGCACACACATGCTGAAACCTCACTTAGAGAAGTACAGCAGGAAAGAGAGGAAGAAGAACTCAGACCAACCTGGTTGTCGCGTCCAATTTGTACCTGCTACTGTCCTACTGCCATGCCTATAAATAGGCCCTAAAAGTGCTCTTATGGCCTATTACCATGCTGTCACACAGTCTTGATATGCTACTCCACAGTGTTGGTGCTCAGTACAATTCTGGATGCAGCAGCCTGCTCTCCACTCTAGGTAAGCCTACCTACCCAGGATAATGAAGCCATTCTCCACCTCATATGGGGGCTCATAGTTGGATTAGGACCATTCCTCTAACAGTCTCACACACAAATGTTAATAAAGTTAATTTGGATATTCAAGGATATAAAAATACTCTTAAATTTCAAATTATGCATCTTGACAAAAAGGGGCCTAGTTGAGGTTTCATCATTGATGATGACCATCCTATAGTTTCAACACCAATACTTAGCATTGCTCAACAAGCACCAAATGTTGGTCAGAGTAGCAATGCTTTCCAATAAGCCCACTCTTATGGTGCCCATCTAACCTAGGTGTAGGAAATCTCCTCCTCATTCCTAGCTACTATTCTACAAGCTTGAAACCATACAAAGTCAACGCACCATATAGCTCAATGCACATATACCTAGAACAACGACCACCCAAGATGTTGATATGGCATGTTAGCCATTTTAACACTAATACCTAAATGAAAATTGCTATATACTAAATGCAAAGTTCTATATCCCAAGCTCAAATTGCTACATGCTATATGCAAAATACTATGTGCAAAGTACAAAATCATACATTCCTAAATGCAAAGTACCATGTGCAAAATGCAAAATACCAAGTGCAAAATGCAAAATGATATGAACCCAAGGAAGCGCACGTTCCTTGGTCTTATAATTTTTGGAGAGGAAATGTGCCGACTCTCCCCCCACACAAATGTGTGGTTAAGTTTATTAATTTATGTGTTCAATAAAAAGTGCTATGTGCTAAATTCAAAAATGCTAGTTGCTCAATGCTATGTGCTAAATGCAAAATACTATGTACAAAATACAAAATCATATAGTTCTAAAAACAAAGTACCATGTGCAAAATAAAAAGTGATATGTTCTATATCCCAAACTCAAATTACAACATACTATATGCAAAATACTATGTGCAAAATGCAAAATGATATGAACCGAAGGAAGGGCACGTTCCTTGGTCTTATAATTTTTGGAGAGGAAATGTGCCGACTCTCCCCCACACGAATGTGTGGTTAAGTTTATTTGTTTATGTGTTGGATACAAAGTACCATATGCTAAATGCAAAAATGCTAGTTGATCAATGCTAAGTGATAATTCTAAATTAAAAATGCTATGTACGAAATTCAGAGTGCTATATCTCAAATTCAAATTGCCACCAAATATATAAAAAGTGATAAATGAAAACTCCTATTCCCATTTTCAAATAGCTACAAAATATATGCATAAAGTTATGTGCTAAACACAAAGTCCTATGTGCAAAAAGAAAGAGCTATTTACTATGTTTTATATTCGAAATGCTATATGCTAGATTCAAATTCCTATATGCTATATTCAAATTGGTATCAACATAAACTAGAGACATTATAAATTTAACAACCTTGATATTTTGTTTGCAGATTATTTGAATTTGTGAATTTCAAGTCATTTTTGAACACTCTCATCCACAACGGGAAAATAAAGTAGGTGCTTCTACTTCAACATATAATTTACTTTACAAATATGAAAAGGTTACTTATTGAAAGGAGAGAACTTGCTTCCTACATTAGCATAGAAAACAAGAAAAGACGATTACAGCCAAGTTTCTCTTCATGGCTATTCATTGATAAATTTCTAAAAGAATGGAACCAAATCACTTCTCAATATATTTCAAAGATGCAATATTGTGTATATTCTGGTAGAATAGAATTTAACACAAGTTCTTTTACAAAGTTAAAATCGGTAATATCACTACTAGAATCAAGTATAACACCATATGACTTATCCAATACGTTCATAAGTTTGCATGTAGAAAATGGCCTAGGACATAGATCAAAAATGGCTTGTGAAGCATGCATAGATAGTCCATTCGGAAAGTTGTACTTGATTCCCTATGATCCAGACTATTTACAGAATGTATTAGGTGTGGACATATTTCAAATGCAAATGCTTTCTATAATCGATATATCCCTAAACGTTTCTAAAGGTATTACATCTTTAGCAACAGGTATACTACGAAGGAGATCGATGTTGGATAATCCGCTAATATGTTGGAATCACCAACAAAGATTCTATAGTAACTCAACAAACTTACTATCAACAACAAATCACGTTCTAGTGTTTAACTCTAGAACAAACCCCATATTTAAAAAATACTTGACAATGTATGAACGACTGCATCCAAAACTAGGAGTAAGTGTTCTTTCTTCAGAAGTTATTTTTGATATTCTTGAAAGACACTCTACTGACTCACCATTCGATCTTATGAAAATTGCACCTGAGGACAACTACTTGTCATTACTAGAACAAATCAACATGCTACCTACAACTCATCAATTCAAAAAAATTACATCACATGAAGTCGGCACAATTGTACTTCGTGATTCAACAAGAATTATTGAGCGTCAGCTCATAACATCTATGGAAGGTCTGTCACAATGTGATGAATTACCACTAGAGTATGCATTATTCCCATTCCTCTATCCTTTCACATATGGTGCTCATGATGGCAAGATGTTCTTCAATGTATATTTAAAAATGAGAATATCAACATTGTTCTCCATGTTCACTCTTTACAAACCATACTTGTTATTGATGTATAAAATACATCAATCTATTATAATAGCAAACTCTACTCAAACTATAGTATTACAAAGATATATTGACCAACAAAGACGACAAGATCCAAGAATTTCTGAACAAGAGATAATTAGATGTATTCTTAAGTTTCAGATACCAAGTTCTATTCCTGGATCTCCTTCATGGCACCATAGAAACCTGAAAGATCTAATGGCAATGGTTGACACATGGGGCCTTCCCAATATATTCCTTACACTTACTGCAGATGAGGTATCAACCACGAGATGGTGTGAAATCGATCAAATAGAAACCATTGCTAAACAATTCAATAAAGACTTCACATGGAGAGATTGTCCAGTTAAATGCATAGTGCTCTTCCATGTTAGACTGCAACAATTCTTAGCAAGATATATTTTGTGTCATAAAGGACTACTAGGTAGAGTCAACCATCACATCATAAGATATGAGTTACAAAATCGAGGATCTAATCATGCACACATGATGCTATGGCTAGATGAACATGGTGATGTGAAACTTCTAGGACTAGATAATCTAGATCCAATTAAATTAAAAATTATATCTGCATACATTCTTTCAAAACCAACATCTCCAACAGAGGCAGCATTGTCATGCTTACAAATATCTACCATTCAAAGAAGCGAATCTGTGCATTTCATTGACTCCTCTCCCCCATCTATGCGCCAAAAATACCTACGTGAACATTGTGTTTTTGTAATGCATCCTATAAATACATATTGCGATCGTCCAACTGTCATGGAGAGCTTTACCTTCTATGAATTTTGGAAAAAATGCAATGTCCAAAAGTCAAAGAAAAAAAACAAAGATAACATAACTATCATAGATTCTTTCAAAAATTATGTATATTCATCAACACGGATTGTACGTTTCACAGATTACCACCCTGCTCATTATTTTGCATGAGGATTCAAATCACATACTATTTGTATGTGAAATCGTAAATGGATTTTATATAATGTCCATTTGAGACATTTTACAACCTTCTACTAAAGAACGTAAATTTTAGGAATGAGAATGAGCTCATTTCTGAAAACAATTATACAAAATCTTACTTCTTAGAATGCCATATCCAAGACCTCGTAAAAACATAAGAAGACATTGAATCTCTTATCGATCAATATTGCAAAGTGCACTTGCTAATTGATCAAAATCGCCACCAACTAACAAACATGATACTCCAAAAAATCCCATTACGTTTTATTCAAAACTCCTTCATGGCTTCAACTGACCTTCATGAAGATACCAATATACATAACACAGCACGCACAAAATTACTTCAAATGATGAATAAGTTCAAGGACTTTGAAAATGCAACTCTTTCTTCTGAACAACAAGAAATTTAAAAAAAGATTAATGGATCACCCACAGGACTTCATGTCATTTGTGGTACTCTTGGTTCAGGAAAGACATTTATGATCAAGTACATTACTTATAATTATGTAAAACAAGGAAAATCCATTGTTCTAGTAGCAAACAGGAGCAGCTGCAATGAGACTAAGTCCATTAGCAACTACTGTCCATCATCAGTTTGCTCTACCAAAGAGACACGATATGTTTCGTGCCTCCTTACCAGTGTTAGACGAACGATACATAGAATTGCAAAATGCGGAAATCATAATAATTGATGAGATCTCAATGATGACATGCCAAACATTAAACATAGTAATCAAACAACTATGTGAAACTTGCAAGCAAACAATCTTACAATCTTTTGAAAATAAAAAGATGCTCTTATTCAGAGATATGTCCCAGTTGCCTCTAGTATGTAAATGCAAGGTGCAAGAAAATTAATTTTGTAGAAAATGCTATATTGGAAACTCTGGACAACTGCAACCTTTTCATTCCTTCACACATCAATACGCCACCTAGAAGATCCAACATGCATAGAATTCTTAAACATAATCAGGATAAGACAACCAATGGTAGAAGAGATTCAATATTACCTAGGTAATTTAATCATAAGTGATAGTGAAGCAAACGATTTCATTGACAAGGACACAACTATACTGTGCACCCATCAAAAAGACACACAATACTATAATGAGCTCATACTACATAAGAAATTCAATGAGCATCAAATTAAAAGCATCACTATGACATCCAATGCAGATCAAATCTTAGAATTACAAGAATGGATAATGGATCCATATTTCCACTCCATACAACAAATAGCAATAGGAGCAAAAGTGATGATCACAGAAAATATAGATCTCACAATCGGAGCTACAAATGGCGCTATTGCAAGTGTCATATCACTAGAAATAGATAATAACACAAACAACATTTTAAAATTTCATGCCAAGATCTTATCAACAAATGAAAAAATCACACTAAGACGATCAAAACATAAATGAAAGGTATTAAACTCAATATAGTATCACAAAATAACTTTTCCAATCACACTAGCATATGCAATTACAGGACACGTCACAAGGATGCACACTCAAAGGAAAGGCTCTTGTAGTAATACAAAAATCATTTGCACCAGGCCTAACATATGCCATGCTTTCACGTGTCACCACTCGAAACAACTTAAGAATCTTAAATAAAATCAATCCATCTGACTTTATTCCAATGCTTCCATAAACTTAAAAAAATAAGTAATCGATAGAAAATCCTTTTATTAAATATTCATCAATATAAGACAAAAGAAACTTTTGATATACAAACTAATATGCAGGATCTATCAAATACTTTTTTGAAGAACAGCCAACAATAAAATATGGCAACATCAGATGAGGTACATTTTCAATATTATGCATTGTAGTATTTCTTCACATTAGTTTATATTCAAATTTATAATAGATTACTATTTTTTAGATATTTAATCAATTTAAAAGTAAGGCCCGATTGGCTCAACAAGATCAAGAAAAATCAACAAAAAGAACAAAAGGACAAAATTATTTCTTGTATACAGCTCAAATGCGTCTAGCAAACATGGTTGGAAAGGAACTAAATGAAAACATTTATGGATGGAGCACACTGTAAGACCTCAGGAATTTCATGGATAACAATCAACATGAAGTACAACAATGGAAGGTAGAACATGGAGACAAAGAAATGAGAGCTAACGATTAGTAAAAAAAATTAATTTATAAAAAATTATTAAACTTTACATTCAATTTAGTGCTATCTTGTAAAAATTGTTAAATAATATTTTCCATCTTGACTTGATTGTTAGTGTGAATTTAGAACTTAGATTTATGTAAACTTGCAATTTGAGAAGAATTAATTATGATATGAAGAAGAGCACTATAATAGTAGAATTTTTTGAAATACACTATAATATTATTATAAGAGTAACAATACATGAAAATTTATCTAGTATACCTAAAAGTGGTTATTATTGGAATTGTTATAAATGGAGTTATATATCACTAAAAACATGACATCTTTATAAGCATTTTTTAATAACAGTTCATACATGAATTATTTTATGTGTATTGAAAAAAAGTAGTAATGCTTTGAAAACGAAAAAAATTGAGTAATATATGTTATGAATTAAGAGTCCTTTAAGAGTATGATTTAACTATAATTTGAAATAGGAAGTCCTTTACATGTATTGAAAATGGGCTTGTACTTAAATATACTAGATTATGTCTCTATTTTTGAGAAAGTAAAATTTTTTTGTAGAGGTTGGATTTCCACTGAGGTTATTGTAGCCATATTTCGAGTCGGTTGTGTTGAGTTCTCTTATGTATTTCTCTTCGAGTGTATCCGCTTTGCTTTTAAAGTTTGTGGTGGCTAGGA
Organism: Dipteris shenzhenensis; assembly: GCF_047967505.1. Taxonomy (NCBI): domain Eukaryota; kingdom Viridiplantae; phylum Streptophyta; class Polypodiopsida; order Gleicheniales; family Dipteridaceae; genus Dipteris; species Dipteris shenzhenensis. Next base: position 46,218,905 of record NC_141627.1, on the reverse strand, counting down.
TTTATGTTTTGAAGTTCGAGTGGAACGGTTTGTACCTGTTAACATCATGTTTCAATTTTAATGGATAATTGGTTTGGTGTTGTGCTATCCGTTTTTCAAGATTTCTAGTTTGTCCAATATATCTTTTTTTTGTAGCAATACATAGAATAGAATATATGTAATATGGGCCTTTTGTGCCTTTTTCTTTGTCTTCTTCGTGATTTCCTATTTTAAATAGCAAAATGAAGTACAATGAGTTTTTCTTGTGTGTTAGAAGATGAAGTTTGAATGTATTTTAAGATATGGAGTCAAGAATGTACCTGTAGGGGACTGAAATATATTGTTCTTTGGTGGAGTCGAGAAAAACTCAAAATGTTCGCCATATGCTTCTTCTACAAAATTTAAATCAATAATGGAAGTTATACCTTCTATGGTAAATGGCAACTCTTTTGCTTTTTTTTTATCATCTATTTGGAACATGTTGTTGAACCCCGCTAGTATGACATTTCTAGTCTTACGATCTATTTTTAGGAGTTCGGCTAAGCTTACATTATTGCAGCCAAAGTGTAGAAGTTCAAAAGGCAATAAGCTGAAATTCCTTGTGAGTGCTTATCTATTATAGCTTGTGCTTCTATTCTCAACATCATTGGAGTAATGATATCGTCCTCTTTTGTGATTTTTTGAATTATGTACTAAGTTAGACCTGCATTATGTTTGAATTGATATTATGTATATGTTATTTATTATATTTTTAAAATTTAAATTTTAATCATTCTTTATAAATAAAATTGGGTTACTAACCGTTTGCTCTCATTTCTTTGTCCCCATGTTTTGCCTTCCATTGTTGTACTTCATGTTGATTGTTATCCATGAAATTCCTAAGGTCTTGCAATCTGCTCCATCCATAAATGTATTCATTTGGTTCCTTTCCAGCCATGTTTGCAAGATGTATTTGAGCTGTATACAAGAAATAATTTTGTCCCTTTGTTCTTTTTGTTGATTTCTCTTGATCTTGTTGAGCCAATCTAGCTTTACTTTTGAATTGATTAAAGATCTGTGAAATAGTAATCTATTATAAATTAGAATATAAACTAATGTGAAGAAATACTACAATGCTTAATATTGAAAACATACCTCGTCTGACGTTGCCATATTTTATTATTGGTAGTTGTTCAAATAATTTTTTTGATAGATCATGCATATTAGTTTGTATATCAAAAGTTTCTTTTCTCTTATATTGATGAATATTTAATAAAAGGAATTTCTATTGATTACTATTTCTTTAAAGTTCATGTAAGCATTGGAATGAAGTCAGATGGATTGATTTTATTTAAGATTCTTAAGTTGTTTCGAGTGGTGACATGTGAAAGCATGACATATGTTAGTCCTGGTGCAAATGATTTTTGTATTACTACAAGAGCCTTTCCTTTGAGTGTGCATCCTTGTGACTTGTGTCCCGTAATTGCATATGCTAGTGTGCTTGGAAAAGTTATTTTGTGATACCATATTGAGTTTAATACCTTCCGTTTATGTTTTGATCGTCTTAGTGTGATTTTTTCATTTGTTGATAAGATCTTGGCATGAATTTTTAAAATGTTGTTTGTGTTATTATCTATTTCTAGTGATATGACACTTGCAATAGTGCCATTTGTAGCTTCGATTCTGAGATCTATATTTTCTGTTATCATCACTTTCACTCCTATTGCTATTTGTTGTATGGAGTGGAAATTTGGATCCATTATCCATTCTCTTGATTCTAAGATTTGATCTGCATTGGATGTCACAGTGACGCTTTTAATTTGATGCTCTTTGAATTTCTTATGTAGTATGAGCTCATTATAGTATCGTGTGTCTTTTTGATGGGTGCACAGTATAGTTGTGTCCTTGTCAATGAAATCGTTTGCTTCACTATCACTTATGATTAAATTACCTAGGTAATACTGAATCTCTTCTACCATTGGTTGTCTTATTCTAATTATGTTTAAGAATTCTATGTATGTTGGATCTTCTAGGTGATGTATTGATGTGTGAAGGAATGAAAAGGTTGCAGTTGTCTAGAAACCCGAGTTTCCAATATAGCATTTTCTACAGAATTCATTTTCTTGCACCTTGTATTTGCATACTGGAGGCAACTGGGACATATCTCCAAATAAGAGCATCTTTTTATTTTCAAAAGGCTGCAAGATTGTTTGCTTGCAAGTTTCGCACAATTGTCTGATTACTGTGTTTAATGTTTGGCATCATTGAGATCTCATCAATTATTATGATTTTTGCATTTTGCAATTCTATGTATCGTTCGTCTGACATTGGTAAGGAGGTACAAAACATATCGTGTCTCTTTGGTAGAGTAAACTGATGATGGACAGTAGTTGCTAATCTACTTAGTCTCATTGCAACAACTCCTATTGTTGCTACTAGAACAATCGATTTTCCTTGTTTTACATAATTATAAGTAATGTACTTGATCATAAATGTCTTTCCTGAACCAGGAGTACCACAAATGACATTAAGTCCTGTGGGTGATCCATTTATCTTTTCGTAAATTTCTTGTTGTTCAGAAGAAAGAGTTACATTTTCGAAATCCGAACTCGTTCATCATTTAAAGTTATTTTGTGTGTGTTGTGTTATGTATACTGGTATCTTCATGAAGGTCGGTTGAAGCCATGAAGGAGTTCTGAATAACACGTAATGGGCTTTTTTGGAGTATCATGTTTGTTAGTTGGTGTCGATTTTGATCTATTAGCAAGTGCACTTTGCAATATTGATCGATAAGAGATTCGATGTCTTCTTCTATTTTTACGAGGTCTCGGATATGGCATTCTAAGAAGTAAGATTTTGTATGATTGTTTTCAGAAATGAGCTCACTCATTTCTAAAATTTACGTTCTTTAGTGGAAGGTTGTAAAAAAATCCTTCAAAATGATGAGCAGGGTGGTAATCTATGAAACGTACGATCTGTGTTAATGGATACACATAATTTCCGAAAGAATCTACGATAGTTATGTTATCTTTGTTTTTTTTCTTTAACTTTTGGACATTGTATTTTTACAAGAATTCATAGAAGGTCAAGTTCTCCATGACACTTGGACGACCGCAATATGTATCTATAGGATGCATTACAGAAACACAATGTTCACGAAGGTATTTTTGGCACATAGATGGGGGAGAGGAGTCAATGAAATGCACAAATTCGCTTCTTTGAATGGTAGATATTTGTAAGCATGACAATGCTTCCTCTGTTGGAGATGTTGGCTTTAAAAGAATGTATGCAGGTATCATTTTTAATTTAATTGGATCTAGATTATCTAGTCCTAGAAGTTTTGCATCACCAGGATTCAAGTTCATGTGTCCCATGGGTTCGGTTTTCATAGCATATTTTAGAAGGTAATATGATAGGCCAGTGTTTGTTATTTTCTGAATATTCATATGTGCTTGCCACAAGAGTAATATTCCTGCATGGTATGGAACGACATTACAATGTTCTAGTGATGGACGGAAGTAGATCCATCTTTGTGTGAGAGGATCTATAGTAGGTTTAGTATCTAAATGTATTGGATATGGAAATCCGTATTTGCATTTGTGGTTTGTGCTTGAGTCAAATAGATTGCATGTTGGCCTACATGTGTGGATTTGTTTTCTCTTTACCATATAGTTAAGCTTTCTTTGAATTGAATTCTCTAGCCAGTTATTAAAATCATTCATGTAAGGGATATGTGCATCTATCTGGTTTGATACAATATCTATGTCTTGTTCATCTATCCATAGCATCATGTGTGCATGCATAGATCCTCTATTTTGTACCTCATATCTTATGATGTGATGGTTGACTCTACCTAGTAGTCCTTTATCGCAAAGAATATATCTTGCTGAGAATTGTTGCAGTCTAACATGGAAGAGCACTACGCATTCAACTGGACAATCTCTCCATGTGAAGTTTTTATTGAATTGTTTAGCAATGGTTTCTATTTGATCAATTTCACACCATCTTGTGGTTGATACCTCATCTGCAGTAAGTGTAAGGAATATATTGGGAAGGCCCCATGTGTCAACCATTGCCATTAGATCTTTTAAGTTTCTACAGTGCCATGAAGGAGATCCAGGAATAGAACTTGGTATTTGAAACTTAAGAATACGTCTAATTATCTCTTGTTCAGATATTAAGCAAGTTGAGTCATGAGACTCCGCATGTGATTGACATGGGCAGCCAAAGGAGTGCCACTAGCCATCTTCACCAATTCGAATAATCTGCAAACAAAATATCAAGGTTGTTAACACTTTATTATTTTCACTCAAAATTTATAACGTTTCTAGTTTATGTTGATACCAATTTGAATATAGCATATAGGAATTTAAATGTAGCATATAGCATTTCGAATATAGAACATGGTAAATAGATCTTTCTTTTTGCATATAGGACTTTGTGTTTAGCTTTTTTTTTTTGTAGCTATTTGAATTTGGGATATAGCAGTTTTCATTTATCACTTTGTATATATTTGGTAGCAATTTGAGTTTGAGATATAGCACTCTAAATCTCGTACATATCATTTTGCATTAAGAATTAGCACTTGGCATTGATCAACTAGCATTTTTGCATTTAGCAAATAGCACTTTGTATCCAACACATAAACAAATACACTTAACCACACATTCGTGTGGGGGGAGAGTCGGCACATTTCCTCTCCAAAAATTATAAGACCAAGGAACATGCCCTTCCTTGGGTTCATATGATCTTGCATTTTGTACATAGTATTTTGCATATAGTATGTAGCAATTTGAGTTTGGGATATAGAACATAGCACTTTGCATTTTGCACATGGTACTTTGTTTTTAGAAATGTATGATTTTGTATTTCGTACATAGTAATTTGTATTTTTGAAAATTTAATGGTTCAATTTTGTATTACCAAAAACTTTGAGGTTGATGGCAATCGCCCATGCGTAGCAGCTCAAATTGCGAGCATCAATAGCACGGCCATTGAAGCAAAAAGGATGAGCTACAGGAACGTCAAGCTAATGCGCATCAAAAACTCTGAATCATCAAGCTGCCTCTACAAGGTTTTCAAGAGCAAGTACCTTTAGGAGCAACTTGGCGCACAAGAGCTGCCTGACTACTTGAAGCTACATAAGCTTGAAGAGATCAAGAACACTCAATGCACAGGTTGGAGCTCAGTCAGCAACTCCTTCAGGGTCACCTTCACCTCCTGTGGATAGAGGCCCAAGACTTGCCTTCTTGCTGCTCTTGTCTACTGTCAGAGGACTACTCCAGAGAATATGATGATCACAACACCTTGCTGCCTTAGAAGACAGCCGACCAGCCTCTAGGGAACTTAGTCTGCAACACACCTTCCACTCTCCTTTACCGCCTGTGTGAGGCGGCCCAAGGGAGTGGCTTTTGGCTGCTCCTCTGTGCTCCTGAACTTGCTGGATAGTTGGATGTTGAATGAGGGCTGGAGGACCTCCTTTTATAGGGCACAAGGCCTGCCCCAAAAAACCGACCAATAGCCTGAATCTGGCCGACCCAAATAGGCCAACCAGGCTGCTATAAAACTGCCCTAAAAGGCCTCACTTAACCAGGGCCACAGGCCCACAAAACAAGGGCTTTGGCCCTCACTTCAAGGCCTGATGCCGTCCTATATATGCAAGGTCCAGCCCCCCTTTGCCCTGCTATTTCTAGGCATGGTAGGCTGGCTGGAATCAGCCCTACCAGCCCGACACCTGGTTGACCAAGCTTCCAGTAACCCTTGCCATATTGCGCTTCTACCAGACCCTTCTTCAGCGTCGTATAGCCCTATACATCCTGCTCAGTCATTGCACTTTTCATGGGGATCCGTTGCAGGCCGTACGCCTGCCATGAAGCATCCCAATTTTCTGAGGCCTAAATACTTCAAATCTTAACTTTCTAGATCTAATAAATTTGGTAAGGCAGTTTCCAATAAATAAAGTATAATAGTATCCATTTATACTGATGTAAGCATAGAATTCAATATCGAGTATTGTTTGTCTACTGCCTTACATTTGGCAGTCCATTGGAGCAGCAGGAAGGTGTGATTGCAGGGAAGGTGTGTTTGCGGGGAACCACTACGAAGGCTACAGAAAGTCTAGTAGATCAACACAGGCTAAAGTGTTTTGAAGTTCCCACTAGGAGGTAGGAGAACATACTCAAAAATCTCTTGCAAAATGCCTTCACATCCTAGATAGCAGGTACTTCTGTTATTTGCTGGCTATCTCTAGACTCAAGCCGCCCGCGTGCTCCACCTCAAGCTTCTGTAGAATTTCCGTCCAAAACGATCCTCTCCACCTTGCTGTCTGGAAACCAGCCTAGGTGGGCTGCCACTCAAGCTCAGTTAGCAACTCCTTCAGGGTAACCTTCACCTCCTGTGGATAGGCCCAAGACTTGCCTTCTTGCTGCTCCTGTCTACTGTCAGAGGGCTACTCCAGAGAATATGATGATCACAACACCTTGCTGCCCTAGAAGACAGCCGACCAGCCTCTAGGGAACTTAGTCTGCAGCACACCTTCCACTCTCCTTCACCCTTAGTGTGAGGCCCAAGGGAGTGGCTTCTGGCTACTCCTATCTGCTCCTAAACTTGCTGGATAGTTGGATGTTTAATGAGGGCTGGAGGACCTCCTTTTATAGGGCACAAGGCCCGCCCCAAAAAGCCGACCAACAACCTGAATCTGGCCGACCCAAACAGCGTGACCACACTGCTATAAAGCTGTCCTAAAAGGGCTCACTTAACCAGGGCCACTGGCCCACAAAACTAGGGCTTTGGCCCTCACTTCAAGGCCTGATGCCAACCTATATATGCAAGGTCCAGCCCCCTTTTGCCCCTGCCATATTGCGCTTCTACTAGCCCCTTCTTCAGCTTCATACAGCCCCGTACATCCTGCTGAGTCATCATGCCTTTCATGGGGATCTTGTTGCAGGCCGTACGCTTGCCATGAAGCACCCCAATTTTCTTAGGCCTAAAACCTCAAATCTTAACTTTCTAGATCTAATAAATTTGGTAAGGCAGATTCCAATAAAGAAAGTACAATCGTATCCATTTCTACTGATGTAAGCATAGGAACCAAAATCGAGTATTGTTTGTCTATTTCCAGAATCCTCATCCTCAGTGTCCGATGTAGTAGTCTTAGAGAAAGGTCAAGTGATCCATGATCTTATTGATGGCAACACATGGGAGTTAGATGTGGTGGTGGGGACATCAGTCCTTGCAATATGTATGGTAAGTGCAGCAGGCTCCTAGAATGCCATTATTGCAATTCTGATCCTTAATCAAGCCAATAGAAGTAGGGGCAATCCATTCAATTTGATTGGACTAACTGTTGTACCAGCCATGTTATAATCCCCAACTGGTCTGTTTCTCCTAGGCCTATGAAATGTCCAAGCCAAGGTCTTTATGCAACCCTCAACCTGAGACTGCCTTACATTTGGCAGTCCATTGGAGCAGGAGGAAGGTGTGATTGCGAGGAAGGTGTGTTTGCGGGGAACCACTACGAAGGCTACGGAAAGTCTAGTAGATCAACACAGACTGAAGTGTTTTGAAGTTTCCACTAGGACGTAGGAGAACAGACTCAAAAATCTCTTGCAAAATGCCTTCACAGCCTAGATAGCAGGTACTTTTGTTATTTGCTGGCTATCTCTAGACTCAAGCTGCCTGCGTGCTCCACCTCGAGCTTCTGTAGAATTTTCGTCCAGAACGTTCCTCTCCACCTTGCTGTTTGGAAACCAGCCTAGGTGGGCTGCCTCTCCACCTTGTTGTCTGGAAACCAGCCTAGGTGGGCTGCCACTCAAGCTTAGTCAGCAACTCCTTTGGGGTTACCTTCACCTCCTGTGGATAGGCCCAAGACTTGCCTTCTTGCTGCTCCTGTCTAATGTCAGAGGGCTACTCCAGAGAATATGATGATCACAACACCTTGCTGCCCTAGAAGACAGCCGACCAGCCTCTAGGGAACTTAGTCTGCAGCACACCTTCCACTCTCCTTCATCCCTTGTGTGAGGCCCAAAGGAGTGGCTTCTGGCTGCTCCTGTGTGCTCCTGAACTTGTTCGATAGTTGGATGTTGAATGAGGGCTGGAGGACCTCCTTTTATAGGGCACAAGGCCTGCCCCGAAAAACCGACCAACAGCCTGAATCTAGCCGACCCAAACAGGCTGACCAGGCTGCTATAAAACTGCCCTAAAAGGGCTCACTTAACCAAAGCCACAAGCCCGCAAAACTAGGGCTTTGGCCCTCACTTCAAGGTCTGATGCCCTCCTATATATGCAAGGTCCAGCCCTCTTTTGCCCTGCCATTTCTGGGCATGGTAGGCTGGCTGGAATCAGCCCTACACCTGGCCAACCAAGCTACTAGTAACCCCTGCCATATTACGCTTTTGCCAATCCCTTCTTCAGCGTCGTACAACCTCATACATCCTGCTGAGTCATCGCGCCTTTCATGGAGATCTGTTGCAGGCCGTACCCCTACCATGAAGCACCCCAATTTTCTCAAGCCTGAATACTTCAAATCTTAACTTTCTAGATCTAATAAATTTGGTAAGGTAGTTTCCAATAAATGAAGTACAATAATATCCATTTCTACTGATGTAAGCATAGAAACCAAAATCAAGTATTGTTTGTCTATTTCCAGAATCCTCATCCTCAGTGGCCAATGTAGTAGTCTTAGAGAAAGGTCGAGTGATCCATGATCTTATTGTTGGCAACACATGGGAGTTAGATGTGGTGGTGGGGACATAAGTCCTTGCAATATGTATGGTAAGTGCAGCAGGCTGCTAGAATGCCATTATTGCAATTCTGATCCTTAATCAAGCCAATAGAAGTAGGGGCAATCCATTCAGTTTGATTGGATTGACTGCTGTACCAGCCATGTTATAATTGCCAACTGGTCTACTCCTAGGCCTTTAAAATGTCCAAGCCAAGGTCTTTATGCAACCCTCAACTTGAGATTGCCTTACATTTGGCAGTCCATTGGAGCAGCAGGAAGGTGTGATTACCGGAAAGGTGTGTTTGCAAGGAACCACTACGAAGCCTACAGAAAGTCTAGTAGATCAACACAAGCTGAAGTGTTTTGAAGTTCCCACTAGGAGGTAGGAGAACAGACTCAAAAATATCTTGCAAAATGCCTTCACAACCTAGATAGCGTTCCATAGTACATGGAGCTCCTGGATATCAAGCACCCATTAGTGAAATCTACAAGCAACCATATATCCTCTAATGCTTACCTTGTCCTCCTTTACTAATCTGGATTGCCTAGGTCACGTTGTTTCTAAAATATAATTAATCTCTCTCAAGTAATGCATGGCGAACCCTCCCAATGGTCACAATTGTGAACTACTTCCTTGGATTCATGGGACTTGCAAAATTTGGCTTCTAAAGTGATAATCTAGAGGGTCACATACAACTTCTAAAGTCTGGCTCAAACTCTTCAGTCTTCAAGTAGCCGATGCTGTTTTTGATGGCAAATGGGAGCACAAGGCCCTATCGAGGTACTTGCCCAATGGTGCATCAATCCAATCTGGGAACTCAATCCTAAGCTCACACTCAATACATGGACCACCCCAAGCTAGCTATAAAGGCTCTCCATCAGTTCCAATGGAGAGATGGATGAGAACCCGAAGGTTGGAGCCTCAATGGCTCCTAACTCTAACACGGTTTGAACACCAAGGTGTGGCAAAGGCTCGAAGGTGTTTTTGTTACATAATAAATATGCAATGGAAGTTAGAACCATAGAAACGACTCAATAAGGAAACTAGCAAGCCCATGTAAATCCCTAACCAACTACCTCAAAACGAACAAACTTTGACACTTTCAAAGTGGATGCCCAATTCGTAAAAGCTTGCACATGAACTGATTTGCAAACACAACTAGTTTAGTAACTCAATTTATGTAAGAACCAAGGAATATTAGACATCTTTCAATACAATATTGTGATATCCCAAGCAAACTCAAATGACTTTGTTGCCTTTACAAACAAAGAAGTGAAACAAAGGTACATTAAGCAATCTCTACAGAATGCACACTTTATTGGCATCTCATTCTCAAGGAGTTGATTCATCTCTCCTATGAAACCCTCGACTCTTCCTCTTTAATTAGAGGGAGCAAGACAAAATATGAAGACAAATGATATCTAGATTAAACTAAATGATACGTCCTAATGATCAATCACCAACAAACATTGGACACATATTATTGCGAGGTATAACAAGCTTATTACTTCGTCATCCATGGCATGTGAATAGACCTAACAAGATTGTAACAATTCAAAATTGTTGGCAGTTAGGACAATAGTTTATACATTAAAAACACCTAGCATTTCAAATGACAACAATATGTGAATCAACTTCTCCAAAAACCATAGATTACATGCTGGAACAAAACATAATGAAACTCTTGGATGGCAACAAATTGAGACACTTGAACTTGACTTCGCAAGATCAAAGGTCATTATAGACAAATGATAGGAAGGTCATTTTAGCATTCCAGGTTTAAACTAGAGTTTGTTCAATTCAACTCAATGGTAGGAAGAAATGCTAGAAATTGACGTTAGTGATGCACTTAAATTAAAATGTGCCTATGATTGATTAAGAATTTGTGGATGATGATAATAATACTGTTGTGTAGCATGTTAATACTTTGCTTAGGTGCCTCTTGCTCCTTCCCCATTTTAGTAAAACATGTAATAGTAAGTGGTCTAATAACTTCAAATTCCACATTCTTGACAATGTAAAGCATATTCTTCAAGGTGACTCATCAATTTTATGATTGATTATATAATACTAACTGTTTAATTCATCTACATGTGAAAAATGGATGTTATGATGTGCAAAACTTGCTTTACTAGATATGGATTTTCGTTACTTTAAAGCTTAATCGAGCTCTAGCAGGGAATCTTAAATGGTGAACAAAGTAAATTAATTTAAAAAAGACTCTCTTTGCTTAACTATACGCTCTTATTACTCCAGATGTTCACAAAAGATAATTCGACATAGACCATGCATATATAAAGATCAGAGATATAAACTTCAAGCCATAAAATATGTAGTTAGGAGATATGGTCCTAGAATTATACTATGCTTATTGCATAAATATTTCATGCATTATAAAATAATACTGCTTGCAAAGTTGGAACATTGTTTCAAACTGTATGCATGCACAGTTTAGCAAAGCTGCTTGAACTTCCCTGTCCATGAACGTCAATTTGCAAAATGTGAAGTACATCCCCAGGGATATAGCATCTCTATATGAGACCAATGCATAATCACTCCGAGACATATCGATAGGATCCAATCTGTCTATCACTACCACCAAGGACTGGGAAGGCACCAAGGAGACTGATTTGACGAGCACACCAATAGGAATGAAAATTACGAACATCTGGTTGCAACTGGAAGAAGTCTCCAACAAGGATTCATACTTTCTTGCAGTACAAGGGTTCATAAATCTGACTTACATTGAAGTAATCTTGCCTGCACATCATCTGCAGATGAAAATTCAGATCTGGCATCTTCAGCTAGCTCTTCAAGGCAGTTTTGAGTTTTAGTGATCACAAACAATGACCCACTGTACAGATGTGATTTCCAGATGTAAAGAGCATCTACACCCTTTCTGTACTGTTATCATTCAGATATTTTTCTTACCGTAAAGAAAGGAAAAATATTCGAGAAATCAAACCATTCACTTACAGAGGGTGGGCAAAACAGAAATCTTTCTTCGGGGAAAAAAACAGTGAACAACCTGCAGAACTTGTGTGCAATGAGTGGGTAAAAAGAAAATAAACATATTTTTGTAAAGAGGCTCTCCAATATGTTCTGATTGACTTATAAGCACACCTTTCTTTTGGCCTTTGATTATTTATCAGGCCCATATCAGCCTGCCATCGCTTCCACCTCTACGCAGGAACCAAGCTGTAAAAGAACACACAGCACAATGCTAACACTATGACCCCAGTATCTACAAGTGTCTGCTCCACCAATTTATGCCTGTAACTGTCTCTGTTGAATCCCTCGATCCCGATCCCTCCCATTCAAGATCTCAATTACCCTGGTCAGGCGAGGATCCCCTTCAGGAATTTGTCGCCGCTGACAGGAAACATCCAAAATATCAGATGTCAAAATTGTGAATACTCAACACTACAAACAACTCTTTTTGAACAAACGAACTAGCCAAGTATTATTCTTACCTTTAATCCCCTATAATATGTACCAAGAACCCTCTGCGATGGAAGAATACGGCGTCTCTGCAGTATATCAAATAATAGGTTCGCTGTTGAGAAGTCTCCTGCCTGCAGGAAACAGAAAACTTGGACATATTGAGCAGGATGACCAACTAGCAGTTCTGTACAAAGAAGAAAACAGATTACATGGCACAACGTTGTCTACTCCTTGAAAAAGAAAACTTCAATAGATTGTGATGACTTACCGGTTCCTGTGATGCCAACTCCAAAAGGTCACCACCCATCTTGGTTGATAGAGGCAAATTTCTCTCTAACATATCTTGCTGTGATACAAGCAAATCTTTCTTAGCCTTGAAAACAGGTGAATAAGAATAAATCCTAAAAAAACACAAACCAATTCTACATGTGAGGTGGTTGCTTCATACCAGAACTAATTTTCCTGTCTCCATTCCTTCTCGAGTGTAGCCTCTGATAGCCTCGAGTATGAAAACCTTGAAAGTAGGAACAATAGAGGGGCGTTGAATATAAAATCTTAAAAAACGTGCATAGAATGTAAGTTACTTGCTTTCTAGAAGTGTATACAATACCCACATAAAACCTTCCACCAACTCTGCTAGTTCTTCTAACCAAATTCAAACCAAGTCCTCATACACTTCTAGCTTTCATGAAATACATCCACTTCCACAAACAGATAAACTATACTGGAGTACGTACAATGTTGTTTCCAAAAGCCACTGCTAAGGAGATGCAGAACTGTTTTAGTAAAAACACTAATTGCAATTCTACTCATTATTGATGTTCCCTATGTGCAAATGCCTATAAGAAACCTAGAGGACTGGAAACTAAAAATGGTTAGGATAGAGAAGATTGTGGTCATCCCTCAAGAAGAAATGCCTAGAAAGCTATAGGAGGTGTGTCAGCCTCTTAGCTGGAGCAGAAACACAGGAAAGTTTCAAAAAGATCCAACTGGAGGGTTGGGCAAACCATACAATTTAGTCCTCCAAAAGAATGTAATGAGAGTGAATCTTCTAATCGTTATCCAGCATTTCAGCCCCAGCCACATTGGAATCCCTTTCCCTATGATCCATGAGGGTGGGAATAGGGAAGCTTTCTCATTCTCAAAACAATACATCTACTTGCACTGTGCACATTGCCTTGCTCTAGCGCAAAGAGATTTCACTGCATAGCTCAATGGTAGGAAAAAAAATGCCCCACCATCATGAAGGCACCAGGATGGCACGATGAGAGTAAAGGAAGTACTTGAAAGCAAACGCAGGATTTAGTGAACAAGAATGAACAAGAAGGAGCCATTCATTCAACCTAGGGATTTGTGGTCTAAGAGACACAGGATGCATTGCGCTTCTTGCCATAGTTACCTATCTTCATGAAGGAAGGAAGACTTGGATTGGTTACATGTAATGAAGATATGATATTATTGCTGGAAATTAGGAACATGATGCATATAGGGTTTTACCCAAATGACAAGTAGGAGGTACATTCACTATGGATGCCAAAGCAAAGCACAAAATAGAGGAGCAGGCAGGGTGCTTGTATACCAGGCATCATCCTCAAGGTGCTTCTCCAAAGTAAGACACAAGACGTTTGGTAAAAGCAAGCCACGGTACCCTACATTTGTCTATGGATTCTTTCTCTTTGGAGCATAAAACATTAAATTTGTGTTCTTTCTTTGGATTATTCTCTCGAAGGGGAGGGGGGGCAGGGAGCTGTGGAGCTTCTCTATTGAGCAAAAACAAAACAAAAGAGACCCCATTACATTCCCTAGCAACCATGGCTAGCTTGACCAGGGTAAAGGGGGGAGCTTGGACTGGTTAGATCTCAACTAGATGTCGGAGAGGTGGTCAATTTGGGATTAGCTTGGCTAAATATAGCTGGACGGGCTGAGGCTAATGAACATTGAGCCTCAACAACACTTTATAGCCCCAGGGATTGTGGTTACAGGTATCTGAGATGTGTATCTTGGCAATATGGGACGGTAAGGCTTTCTTTCTCTAGTGAGACCCTAAGCCTCTTGGCTCAAGGTTGGCCAGTGAGTTTGACGTAAACCTTTAGGCCACGTGCAAGCATGGTTAGCTTCACTTAAATGGGTAGTGATTAGTGTGACCCAAAGGGTGGGATCTAAAATTTGGTATCAAATCCTATTTCTAATCTATTACATATAGAATATAATAATACATATAATCTGAAACAATAAAGTCTCATACACATGTGAGCACTCCAACTTGCCTTCTAAAGATTTTATAGTCCACATGGGAACACCTCTAGTGCTTGTAGATCAATGATCATACTCTAACGAGCTGAATATACTGATCATGGTGAGCATCGACAGCGATCCGTGACTGATTTTCTTCCTCGGTGACACCAACCCTCAACGAATCCAAAGCCAACGTAACACAAGCTCATCTTGTCTATCCTCAACAAACAGGCGGAGTTGGTTCCACAGACAACATACATAGGTCGCACCAACTTAGATGGACAGCTGATAAATTGGTTGGTTGGCTAGGGACCTTCCCTCTTTGTCCTTTACGTTTGGGTTCTCTTTCTCGTGCAATGACAATGCAATGCATTTATTTTCTCGTCTCAGATACCAGCCTGGACATGGGTGCCCATTTTTAGTGGCCCCACCCCTCAGCACAGCATGGATCAGTGGGTAGAGACGACGCGGAGCGGTGGCACCAAGGATACAAAGACCACACACAATGCAAAGGTTGACTAGAACACGCATGATGGAGGTAGCCAATCAAAGGGGACCATCCAAGCCGAGGTGCCTCACTTGATATGGCCCACCGGATACAAAGATCACGGAGACCACACCCCCCGCCTCAGTGAGAGATGACACAACAAACACAGATACGGGACATTGTCACAGCTGACAGGAGAGCCGCCATGGCACCTGGCTGTGTATTCTTAATACTAGTTTTGAGTCCTAGCTTTACGTACTAGTTTTTGTGCTCTGAGTTCTCGTAGCATAGCACTCAGCAAGGGCCGTAGCGGGCCGTTTGCTTTAGCCCACAGTGTAACAAGCATGAACAAGCATGAATAAATTATATGTATTTTTTAATTTATTCCCGTTTTATTTTTTAAGTTTCCTTTCAGATAATGTTATCTAGATTATGAAGGGTATCAATGGCTGTGAACATTAAATGGATATTCAATGATCGATTGTATATAAGGATTCTAAAGAAATTGGCCATACGGTTAAGCGGATACTTTGATTTCTGGTAAGTTCTGACACACGTTTAAGTGACCAACAAGAATTAATCCCTTACTCAGGTCCATGGTAACCAACACGGAACCTTCTCATACTGGATATGAGTTTAACATGGCCACTGGGTCCTCCTGACCAGCCATGTCTTGAAAATAACATCCGACCCATGTGATAGGAAGATCAATATAACCAAGAAGGTGACAAGATTGAGACCTATAGTTAAGTCTTTAGGGACACCGGCCTCCCGAGCATTAGATGTTCTATGTGAGTAGGTCATGCATTTTTAGGAATGTGGATGTTGCAAATCTTTGCCAACTTTGTAATGCTTCACATGACATCCTAATTTGGAATAACTTAATGGATGATGTGAAATGATTGATTGTATGTTGAATTTTGTGATTTTTCGTGAGGAAAGCTCTGTAACTTTGCAAATGAAGTATTAGATGTGATATGCAATGCTGGATTTGAATCCAAACATCGAAACTAGCTTGGGCTAGAAGCTGCTGCTCCTCCCCGACCCTTGCTGCCCCCTCTCCCTCAGCCCCTCCCTCCCTCCCCCTCCCCCTCCCTCGCCCTCAGCCCCTCCCCCTCCCTCCCTCCCCCTCCTCTCCCTCTCAGCCCGCCCCCTCCCCTCTCAGCCCGCTCCCCCTCCTCACTCCCCGCTCCCTACCGCCTGCCTCAGCCTTCTCCTCTCCCCCGCTCCCTACCCTCAGCCTCAGCCCTCTCCTCTACCCCCCTCTCCTCTCCCCCACTCCCTATCCCCCGCCTCAGCCCTCTCCTCTCCCGCATTCCCTACCCCCCGCCTCAGCCTCTCCTCTACCCCCCTCTCCTCTCCCGCGCTCCCTACCCCCCCGCCTCAGCCCTCTTCTCTACCCCCATCCTCTACCCCTTCTTCCCGCTCCCTGCCCCTCCTCAATCCCCCTCTTCTCCTAATCCTCCCTCTCCTCCTCCCCTTCATTCCTTTCCTCCTCAACTCACCTTCCTCGTCCTTCTTTGCCGGGCAGCTTAGTGCAGAAGGAACCTTGTTTGTGTTCGAGTCGGTCTCACCCACCTCGATTGGCGATGGCTCTACCTTCAGCCAAGCTTCGTCCACTCCCACTGGCCGCGAAAACAATTGTTTTTTCAAAAGGCGAGTTGCAACATCTCAAAAAAGATATTGAGCAGGAGAGCTCGACATCACTCTTTGCTCGCATCCATGGGTCCCACCCTTCCAAGTTACAGGCCAGGGATTGGATGCTCGCCACTCTATCTGGAGACCTCGCAAGGCACCTTACAGATGTTCGTCTGCTTGGCCGAGGTTTCTTCTAGGTTATTTTTTACTCCTCGCAAGTAGCTCGTACAATGCTGCAGGCTAGCCCGTTAGCACTGAGCTCCAGGAGGTTTTTTTAAACCCCTTTTTCTTTAAGGTTTGATCCTGACGAGGAAGACAACCGGACAACGTCACTTTTCATCAGATTTCCAAGTCTGTGTACCATCCACTGCTACATTCCATTGAAGCCGCCTTTGGAGTGGTTACTCAGATCACCCCTCTCCCTGAGATGCCTACTTTAGCAGCAAAGGCAGCCAGATCCGATGGGGTACCACGTGTTAGGGTCATTCTCTCTAACCCTAACATCTCGGATGACCACATTATGCTTCAACGTCCGGGAACCGCGGGCACGTCTCTTCAAGCAGGAGACATCCCTGTCCTAGTTCCATGTGCAGATGAGACTGCCCCTGACCTTGCTCAGTTGCAGGAGCGCTGATCTAGGGAGAACCTTCCTGCAGAGGCCCGTGCTTTACTTGTGGCTGAGATCAGGCAGATGTGTCTGCCTACACCTAGCAGAGGTAAGGGGATTATTGGTTCCACTCCTTCCGCAGGGCTCCTTCGCACTCCAGTGCCAAAGGTACTTCGCAAGAATTCATTTCCTTATCATGGGGGAGATTGGTTGGACAGCAGCAGATGGATCTTTACTTCAGCCCACCCCATATCCCCACCTTCCCCTCTCATGTCTGCTATTTTAAAATCTTGGGGCTGCTTCAAAAACACACTTCGCAGAGTTCCACCAACTTCTCGTGAAGAGATTCAAAGGCAGCCAATCATGTGGAATGACTCGTCATCATGGCAAGCCACTAGGAGTGTCACATTATATGCAGTGGTCTAGATGGGAGAGGGGCCATGCCTCTATTGTAGGAGCTTAGCAGGCCTTTATGAGACTTCCAGAGGATCAGAGATTGTTAGCAGTTGGCCATCTCAAAGGGAGTGCACTCAAGATACATCAGATATAGGTAGCCATTCCGCTAGAGTGGATTGACACAGATGACATGCCACTTACAAAGTCCACTTGGTGAGGAGCGTTCTCAAGGACGGGCATTCCGTTACAGGTCATTGCATTGCACGATGCACATGAGGATACCCTTGTCTTTGATGTTCAGTCGGGAGGCAGACTTGTCAGATCTTTTGATAATATTCTTTTGGAGGTTGCATTTCAGCCTGTCAGGATTGCAGGATTCATGGAGTGAGGCAGGAATTCACAGTGGTATCTTGACCCTGATCCTATTCTCCTTGCGCTGGGGTCTTGGAGACTCTGGCTGTATGGTGGTTCCCCTATTAGGTTCTTGCAGTGGGACCCAGGGAAGTGGGAATGGATTGATAAGGGGCACCAAGAGAAGAGATTTTCCTTCTTTTGATATACAGTTAGAAATGCCCGGAGATTTCAGCTCAGCAGTAGAGGTTGGAGGCCCTCCAGAGCACCACATTGGGATAGTTTTCAAATTGTGCAGGAAAACATTTCTCATGATCCTTAGCTCGGCCATTGTGCAGTTTCAATGTCGCGTCCTTGACTCCCCCTCTGGTGAACAACGTGTAAGTGGTGGGACGAGGTGTGTGTATGAGGTCTCGAGTGGGCTGGTGTGGGCCATCATATAGATGATGTGCGTACGTGTGCCAGACTCTCGTGTTGGTGAGGGGTGATGGGGACCTACGCTCAAGGAATCTCCGCCAAAAATCCTTAGAGTTGTTGCTGTACAAGATGTGCAGCAACTCCTCATTTTGACGAAGAAAAGCCTGCTTCTTCCGACGTACAAGATGTCGGTACTTGCGTACCGTGTTTGGTGTATTCGGGAGGTGACATCTGGTTTCAAGTCGGAGCTCTCCGCGATAAGCCTTGCACTCCGCATCATACCAATTGTTGCAGGGTACAGAACCAAGAGGTGGTGGTCTAGTGGACCATGTGGTGTGGGGAAAGATTTGGAGGGCAACCTCGTGGAGTGTGCGACTAATCAGGGCAGCACGGTCCTCTATGAGTGGTATGTGATCGATGTAGGTTAGGAGTCTGTTTAGGCGTCTAGAGTAGGCCGGTGAGAGACTGTGATCAAAGTGTATGTCGTGGTAGGTGTCGTGCTTCCTATGTGGTGTGTGTGGTGTGGCTAAGCATGGGGTGGCAATAGTGAAGAATAGGTATGTGTGATCAGCTCCTGGAAGGAGTGGTGCTACGGTGAAGTCGGTGATACATGAAGTGAAGGTAGGGGATCCCATGATGTAATCTACTACACTAGTTCCCCCCCCGTGTGGGAAGCAAGTAAAACCACCTGAGGAGGGCCATAGGTCGAGCCCGTTGTAGATGATGAGATCATGCATCCTACCCAAATCAAGGAGCGCATGTCCATATGGTGTAACAAGCTCGTGTCGGTCCGATGAGGTCCTAGTCATACCTACTCCATCTAGGTCCATGTCTGGCAGCATGATAGAGTCACCTCGGAAGTCCAGGAAAGGTGCATGTCGCATACTCGTCCTGGCGTTGAAGTCCCCAACAAGGAGAACTTCCCCGCGAGCTGAAAGGTCTAGGATATCCTGATGTAAGGGTGAATATGGCGATGTCTCACCCTCTTTCGTGCCACTCTGACGAAGTGGGATGTGTCTGGCAGGAAGTAGCATATTGCTATGAAAAGGTCACGGGTGTCTATGCGTCGGATCTGGATCCACATGAATCGGGAGTGTGCGTCCTTCCTCTCAATGGAGATGGCTCCAGCGAGGAAGACTTGTACAATACTCCAACCCCGCCTGATCCTCGGACTCCTCCTGTATCCCTCGTCTCATCCCTGAAGGCTGACTCCCATGTGTAGCAACTGACTATCGGTAGTGGACGCTCTAGGCTCTGGTGTGTCTCCGTGTGAAAGACTGTCTCTCGTCCTGTATAAGAGTCCGAGAAGTTCCCTGGGTTTGACCATAAGGTGCCATTACAGTTCCAAATGGTGCAGTCTAGGGTCTCGAAAACCTGAGTCTCATAGGCCCTGTCCCCCTAGGGAATACGGGTGGGAGCCCGACGGGTGCCAGTCAACAACCTACCATCTCGGACCACGGCCCATTTCCCCTCCTTGTGGGCAACATCCCGTTGCTGCAGAAGAACTCACCGCTCCTCAATCTGTAGTAGTGTCAAGTCCTCGTCCATGGACAGGGTGGGATGCCCTCGTAGAGAGGCTCCGCGTCGGAGTGTCGCTAGTCAAGCATGTGAATCTCTGAAGCGAATGACTAGGGGCTGCTCTCGGTTGGGATCTCTCCCAACACACCATGCTCCCTCTATGCCATGGTCGGGGACCCCCATGGTGGTGGGTCACAAAGGTAATCGCCTCCTCCATGGGCGTCGTAGTGGTGTTGGTGCTGTCTCGTGTGATCCCTCATATCCGGATGTTGAGGGCCTTCGAAGCCCTCTGCTGCTGCTCCTGTATGGCGGCTGAGATGGTTGCCTTTGCAGGCTCCCGTTTTGCCACATCCACCCATCTAGTTGTCTCTGCTATAGCCGACTGTATCGTGGTTGTGCCTCCATCTCTGTGACTGGGGTCCCTCCAGGCGCTGCTCTGAGGGTCCCGAGCTCCTCTCGAAGCTGTGTGATGTCGTGTCTCAGTCCCTGGATAAGGGTGCCATGCTCGTGTATAATGCGGGCCTGCTCCTGGGTGTATCGGGCCCGCTCCTGAGTGTAATGTGTCAGCTCTGCCTGATGGGCCCGGATGCTGTGTATCTCAGCCAATAGGGAGTCCCAGGCATCTGGCAAGGGCCTAAGATGTCCTGATCCATGTGGGAACTGGATCTCGAGAGGGGTTGGAATGAAGGTGGGCTGCTGAGGTTGTACTGAGGATGGGGACAATATGATCTGGGCGGGGGAGTGATATGTAGGAGTGTCGGACGAGGTGACGAAGGGTGGCTGACTAAGAGGTAGAGGTGATACAAGGGGAAAGCACTGTGGAGCCGTGGCTGATGGGGCCAATCGTGAGGCTACTAGAGAGGAGACCTGTGATGATGATGCAAGAGAGGGGGAGGAGAGAGGTGGCATACATGATGAGGCGGATGATGGTGGTGAAATAGTGGTGGTAACCATAGAGGTCGAGGATGTGGTAAGCGGCATGGGCTTTGGGTGGGCCCCTTTCTTCTGGGCCGCGGTGCTGTCCACTGTCAGACCGCTCCGGTTGCTGCATTTGTTGAAGTCCTTCAGATTGAGTTGCTTTTGTGTTTTCGCCTTGTCACCGTTCCCCTTCCCCATCTCCACGCATATACAGATTTGGATCGAGGGGTCTCCCTCCTAGTCTCCTGTCCTCATCTCCCTGTTCCTTTCATTATGGGGGCAAAGAAGGGACTGCAGAAGGTCGAAGCTGCTTTTTTCCCCCCCCCCTTTTTTTTAAAAAATAATATAATAAAAATAAAACGTGGGGGGGGGGGGATAAAGGGGGGTGAAGGGGGGGTAGCGAGGGGTTAGCGAAGGGGGTATCGGGGTTAGCGGGGGGTAGAGAGGGGGTAGAGAGAGGTAGCGGAGGAAGTAGCGAGAGGGGTAGCGGGGGGGTAAGCGAGGTAGCGGGGGGGTAGCGAGATAGCGGGGGGGTTAGCGAGAGGATAGCAAGGTAGGGGGGGGTAGCGAGGTAAGGGGGGGGTTAGCGAGAAGGGTAGCAGGGGGTAGCGAGGTAGCATGGGGGTTAGCGGAGGGGGTAGCGGGGGGGGGTTAGCAGAGGTAGCGGGGGGGGTAGCAGAGGTAGCGAGGGGGTACAGAGGGGTTAGCGGAGGGGTAGCGCAAGGAGAGAACAAGGGGTAGCGTAGGGGTAGCGCAGGGAGGGAGGGAGAGAGAGAGAGAGAGAGAGAGAGAGAGAGAGAGAGAGAGAGAGAGAAGAAGAAGAAGAAGAAGAAGAAGAATATATTATCGTCCTCTGAAGACCAAAAAATTGGCCTATGGGACCTGAGCAATACAAAATCCTCGTACACAAAGACTCCTCCCTTGGAGGGGAGGGTATTAAGAGAAACTACCTTTATGTCTTAGGTGAGTTCCTGTGCTTGAAAAGCTTATAGACAAACGTTCCTAAAGCTGGGGGTGACCCGCTATGTAGCATATCAGCCAGTCTGTTATGTCCCTCGAGAAAGGAGCTAAATGCTTTCCGGATGTGAGTATAGTAAGGGCATATCATTACCATGTGTTCTTCAGTTTCTGCCATTCCCTGGTCACATAATTGGCATATTCTGCTCTCTTTTGGCATATCTTTCCATCCTCCTATTTCAATCTGCAGCTGGTGTGATCGGGTGCGAAGTGAGGCCAAAGCTCTTCGCTTATGTATTGCCATAGGTGTGCAAATGTACTTCTGCGTGGCTGTTTCTCTTCCTGTATAAGTAGCCCAATATTCGGGGTTAATAAATGTACGGTAGTACTCAAACTTATCTCTGTTTTCAGCTGTTTGCCATTTCCGGTGTAGTGCATTCAGCAGGTCGTGATGAAAGGCATCCTCATCTACCTCCTCTGGAGAGTAGTCCAAGTACCTCTCTACCTCCCATTTTTGAAACCATTCTTTTAAATCTAGTGCCCATCCAAATGCCAAAATCTTACCCTTATTCGTCTTTTGGGACTTTTGACTTTCTACCCATGCCCTCTTTGGCAGCCTTTCATTATTCATGCGCTTGACCTTTGTGATCTATCTGAGTACTCTCTTCAAGGCATGCAACTCTATGGGTATGCATCCTGTCTCTAGGAGTAGGAGAGAGTAGGGTGTGGTAGCCTTGATGCCAAGGTGTCTTCTAATGAAAGATTTCTGCATTTTTTCTACATCATTCCATTTTGATGATGGTATACTCCCCCCCCACACCTCTACCCCATAGAGCACTGTTTGTACCACATATGCCCCAAAAATCTGCTAAAGTCTGCTAAATACCTATGGGTCTATGAGACTGAATAAAAACCTAGTACAAAGTACAAAACAAAATCCTTACATCATCTGGATAAACCAGAGAGGGTCGAGGAGTGCACATCGCAACTCAGCTAAGTTGTAGTCCTATATCAAAATGGCCTTCATTACATCAGTTTAAGACTCAGGGTCTTTAGATTTAGATTTGAAATCTCAAATTGAGAAAGAAAGAAAGAAAGATATATTAACGTCTACGAGAGGTTTCAAGGCCCTATGAGACAAAGTGTGAACCCAAGAAGTACCTCATACAAGCTACTGAGGGCTGAAGCAAAGGGTTCACTAAGACCCTTGCTGAGAACTGAAAGCTGAAAAAACTAAAATACTGAAAGCAAAAGCTAACATACTAACATGCTCATCTGGTGAGCAAAGCAAGACACTAGAGTAGCAAAGTAGCATAAGACACTAGAGTAGCAAAGTAGCATAAGTGTGTCAGGCGCTCAGGGCTAGCACTCCTAGTACATGCTCAGGTTCCATATATCCAGGTAACCTGGTGGCACTCGTATCTATGTCTCTCGAGCCGTCTCGCGACGTGGGGGAGGGCATGGTCTCCTCGATCTCTAGATCCAGTGGGCTATGTCAAGTGTGATGCCTCGTCTCTGACGGTCACCTCTGAGAAGGAATGAGATAGGCCGGACCTCGATCATGTGTACTCTGGGCTCTCTTCGTGTCGTACGTTGGCAAAACCAAGGTTATGATCTTCTACACTTCGCCGTCAATACTTCACCAACACAGCTTCACTTACAGAGGGGAGGCAATGGAGATCGTATAATCTTACACTTACCTAGGGGCAATCTTCGCAGGACCGCCTTCAGTGTGACCCACGCTGCCAGGGCACGACTTTACACGAGGGCAAGGAGCTCTAGCTCGACTAGAACAACAATGCTTTCAGGCACACTTCCAAGACGCCCCAGGAAGGGAGCATGCTATTTGATACATAGGTGAGGCCGATAACCATGTACACAACACCCTTCTAAGGGGTGACCTGACAACAACCGAGTGGCAGCGTTTTAAGAGGCTACATGTGACTATGGGATCCAGGACAATTCGAAGTTAGTCCCCCACTAGATCATACAGCCAAAGTTTGCTATGAAACTGCTCGAGATTGATGCAATCTTCCAGATGGACACTTATCTCCACAAGGTTTGGGCCTTACCTAGAGGGAGACTATCGAGGGTGGCACTGGAGTCATCTATACAGCTAGTTAAGAGCGGGGTTCGCACGGCCTGGTACGCATGCATTTCCAAATGGTTTGACATCCAATGGATCGTCTCCCCCTTTTCAATATAGCTTGGATGACCTTGATCCTTTGGTCCCGTACGATGAAATCAACCATATTATATGGTTGAACCTATTCCAACTCTATACATCATGGAGTTGGGACGGGGGGAGGACCAAGACTTCCCCACACTTGGTTCTACCGCAGCCACTTCTTGACAGTATTGGAGGACAAGCAACTTTCACACGGCCTCAAGATTGCCATTTGGACAAATGCGGGTCTCATCCCATCAGCTGAGGATTGAGGCAAGAGAGCCACAGATACACCTTGAGAGCAGCGGATTTGCAGACTATGCACTTTGGGAGAGATAGAGATAGAGTATTTCCTATGTACTTGCCCATTCTACTATGAGATCTGAGGACAGTACCACAGGAGACATGGATGGACCAAGCTCAGCAACAAGTCACAAATTCTACTCTGTGACTTTTTGGGACACGGTTTTGGGGGGGCTCTCTCCTAGCTGGTTTGCTTCCAGAACCAGGTCTGTGTTTGCCTCTATCTAATGGAGATGCGATGACATAGAAATGCCTTAATACTTCAGATTAGCCAGCGGGAAGGGACAGTACAACAGGAGACATTGATGGACCAAGCTCAGCAACACGTCACAAATTCGACTCTGCCCCCGAGCATGGTGGAGTAGAGGAGGAGGAGATAGATGACATAAGGGCAGCATGGGTGTGTGGAATGAGACAACGATGAGGAGGGATGCAGCCAAAGAGACACGATGCAACGATGGACTAGAGCACATACGAGAGAGGTCCAACCCATCATAGCTCTACTCGGAGGAGGACATCCGACCAGAGGCATGACTCTCGATATGGCCCATCGGATATAGAAAGAAACAACAAAAGGAGGTTGTATTAACTTCTTCAAGAGCCCTCATGGGCCTATGAGACAAAGTACAATCAGCAGAATAACTCATACAAGCCGCCATAAGCTGAAGTAAAGGCTCGCTAATGCCCTTGCTGAGTGCTAAGCTAAGCTAATAATCTCAAAAACTCAAACCAAAAAAAAAACTCTCTGAGGCTCTCAAGAGACTCCATGCCCCGACACAGCGAGAGACAACCCGGCTGACACAGATGCGAGATACTTTTGCAGTTCAGAAGAGAGACACCATGGCACCTGGCTATGTGTTCTAACTCTCAGATCTAGTATTAGCTATTAGTTTCTAGCTTTGACCTTTTGATTTTTGAGCTTTGTTTAGTTTAGTATAGTACTATGCAAAGGGTCTTAATGAGCCCTTTGCCTCAGCCCACTGTGGTTTGTATAAGTATGAGTTACCCTAATATTGTACTTGCCCTCTTTTGCAGCATCACTACAGTGCACCCCCACTCCTATAGTGTGGGGTGCTCTTCTCCACCCGCCTCCTATGGGGGCTCTTTGATCCCCCGCCATCCTGTGCGGGCTGGTTAGCCTGTCAGCCCGACCCTGTGGGGCTCTCTAGCCCTCCGCCTCTGATCCAGGTGCTATCAGCACTGCCCCGAGGGCCAGCAATCACCCCCGCCACTAATCAGGCTCACGCTGCCCAGGAGAGCTACCTCTCACACCTGCAAGCAAACAGCAAGGAAGACCAGAAGAAGATCAGTCAAGAAACAAGGAAAAAGAAGATACATTGCCAAAAAACAGTCAAAAAGACAGAGCTCTCTAAGGAATATCAAAGATGTAAGTACAATGCATTCAACTTCAGTTTCAGTTTCAGCAGAGTTCTCTCACATACGACAAAAACAATCTTGGTCTTCAAGTTTGAAGATGGATAACTCACTGGACAAGAAAACACGTGGGGAGAAACAACAGAAATATAGTGTCATTGGGGTACAAATGCCACGGCTTGTATATCAGCAGCTAAGGACATTATCAAAATGCAGGACACCGAAATTGACTCACTACAGAAAAGGATTGCGGAAACAAAGGAGCTGATATTATGCACAAGTTAAGGGATCATATGCAGAAGGATTTGGACAAGTGGAAAGAGGAAATGCAAGCAGAATGGAAAGGTCAACTA
This sequence comes from Dipteris shenzhenensis, assembly GCF_047967505.1. Lineage (NCBI taxonomy): Eukaryota > Viridiplantae > Streptophyta > Polypodiopsida > Gleicheniales > Dipteridaceae > Dipteris > Dipteris shenzhenensis. The sequence goes on along the minus strand of NC_141627.1, from coordinate 46,193,059 downwards.
AAACAAATGCAAGTAGATATGGCTCGGGTGATTGAGGAAAAATCAAGCTATCATGCCTCACTCATGAAGGATTTGGAAAGACAAGTTGCTACCCTCACACAAGGCACGAAGAGAATATAAAACAAACAAAGCATTGGAAGAGCTCAAATCTGCAACTAAAACTTCAGAAAGAAGATGGCTGCTATTCAAGCTAATCTGCAGGGCAGACATGCAAGAGTTCACGCAGCAAATAACAAAGGGGAAAGAAAAAATCCTAGAATGGAAAGAAGTGGTCAAGAAAGTTGCATCAGCCCCAAAAAATTCGTTTCTGATGCATTAGAGGAGGAGAAAAGACAGCAGCAGCAAAGCCGTTAATGTGCTGGTAAGAGATTTGGCAATGGGTAATACCCCGATGGCGGATACAAAGGCACTCGTGAATAAGATGAATGTCAACCTTACCTTCTAGGCTGCATGGCGAGGGGGAAAGAATGATGAACCCAAGAGGCAGGTGGCTTCTTAAGAGGTTTTGATGCTTGTTCCTGCACTTCATCCTTTTCTTTGATTGCCAACCTAGTACTGGTGGGGGACTGGTTTGGAAGCTTCTTGTGTCACCTCTTGTTGCTAGGACTCTACCTCCTAGTAGACCACATCCCTGTTGATAAAGGATCTGTTTCTCGTCCAGATTGAAGAGATGATAGGCTTTGGACTCTTCAGTATATCTGGCAAATCTACACTTATGGCTTGTGGAATCTAGCTTCTTTATTTCATCCTCATGCACATGTACATAGGTGTTCGAACCAAAAACCTTTAGATGTGAAATGACAGGTTTCTTACTAGAGTATACTTCATAAGGGTCTTGTCTTTAACTGCCTTTGTCTTCGATCTATTTAGGATGTAATGGCTGTATTAACCTCCTCAACCGTATAGGCCTTTGAGAGGTTCTCCCCCCTCATAATGGTCAACTCCTTTGCACTATGACATGGTTTTTTCATTCTGCAACTCTGTTCTGCTGAGATGTAAAGGCTGCAAGAAGCTGTCTTTTGATTCCGTTCTTCTTACTGAAGTGTCGAATGGTTCTGAATGAATTCCTCCCCTTTCTTAGTACAGAATGCCTTCACAACCTTCCCTGACTCCTTTTCTACCTTGGCCTTCCACTCCTTGAATTTATGAAATGCTTAAGACTTCTTGGCTAGGCAGTATACCCAAACCATATGGCTACAATCATCAATGAACACCAGAACATAGTGAGAACCTGCAAATGACATGTGCCTCGTATCAAAGCTTCTTGTCATTTCTTCTTCTGCTGGAGCAGTTGCAACGACATAGAAGGATTGGACAATGGCCATCGCCTTGGTACATCGGGAACCTTATGAAGGTTCCCTCTGTACAAATAAAGTTCATCTTCTTTTACTGACACATCCGATGCAGAAGAATGCTCGGCCAAAAGATATCCATGGTAAACTGGTAGAGTGGTAAGGTTTTTTCAGCAGAGAAACATATGTGCATCAAGCAAAGAAGGAACTCCCCGCAGCAGTAATTCATGAAAGTTGTTGGCAGCAAATCTTGAGGGTAGTCCTCTTTCAGGACTGTCATGTGTCTCAGTGTAGAATATCAAATCTCTACCGTTACAAGTCTTTGAGAAGCCCATGGGTCTGACCAAAGGGTGCCATTACAATTCCATACTGCTATCTTCAATCCATGTTGTCCCTTCACCCCATGGCTTGGGCACCGTCATGTGCCATCCCCACCTATTTCCTCTCCTTTTTCTTTCCTTTCTCAGAAAATGACTTTTCCATCTCTATATACAGCCTATTTTTCTTCTTGTTTGGCTGCCATGACTGCTCTTGCTGAGCGTAAGGTCATCATCAAGGTATGTCCTGGTCCCTTTCAGTGTGGCTCTCATACTCATGATAGTGGATCTATCTGTGGCAGTCCTGAATTTAATTATGAACGAGTATAAACGGCTGCATGTCCACATGGATACCTTTTGGAAGGTACTCCCAAGCATAGTTGCCAGCCGAAACGGAAACGGAAGAAACAGAAGAAACGGAGTTTCCGGCTCCCGCCGAAGCGGAAATGGAAGAAAAGAAAATATGATACAATTTATGTATAAAATTTTATTTTTTATACGTAATATAATTATCAATAGAGTGCAAATCATACATAATACAATTATCTATACTTGAAGCATCATGCATGCTTCTATGATTCTAAATTCCTATGATGACTGATCTATCTCGTATCATCTATTATCCATGAACGATGCTTCAACAATCAACATGTGTCATCATTCATGAACTAAGTTCTAAGTTCCAAGTTCCAAGTTCTAACAAGTTTGAAGTTATCACAATCCGAAGTTTGAAAGGGAGGATGGAGAGGTGAGAGGGAGGATGGAGAGGTGAGAAAGGATGGAGAGGTAGAAGGAGGATGGGGAGGTGAAAGAGGATGGAGAGGTAGAAGGAGTCGGAGGAGGAGGATGAGAGGTAGAACGAGGATGGAGAGGTAAGAGACAAGAGGTAGTGGAGGGATGGAGAGCAGGCTGAGGGTGGAGAGCAACTGCCAGCCTACAAGATGGAGAGGATAGATAGCAGGCTCCAGCCTGTAGGGTGGAGAGCAACCTGCTGAATGGAGGGATGGAGAGGAGAGCAGGCTGCGGGTGCCAAGGCCCAGGAATCAAAGATGGAGAGGTTGGAGAGCAGCAGCACAAGAGGTGGCGGAAGCGACGACATGAGGCAACGAATCGGCGAAAAATGTTTTAATCAAAAGAGGGCAAAAAATAATTTAATCGAAAGAGCGCCAACCACCCCCAACAAAACAACTCCCCCCCCCCCTTCTCTTTATGCAAAGCCACCCAACAAACAAACCCACACCCACCCAAAAAAAAAGGTATTACGAAACGGCGTTTCTTCAAGTTTCCTAGCAAGAAACGGCCGTTTCGTGCAACTATGCTCGCAAGTATTGTTTAGTGTGCATATTTGGAGAGACAAATGCACAGAGGCATTGGATGGATCTCAGGTCTACCATCCATCTCATTCCATGGCTAGTATTTGGACTGATACCATACATACTTTGCTAGCCAGTTGGACGACCATGTAGGGTTCTTCCCGGGTGGCCTCTGCCAAGACGGGATACTTTCTCAAAGAATGAAGGGGCTCTCCCTTCTTCTCAAAGTCTATAGCAGGACTAAGGTGGCACTTTCAGCCTCGTCCTGAGCTTCTTTCGAATTTGTACTAAGGTTTTCTGTTGACCCCTTCTGGGACCTTTTTGTTCATGCCATGATACAAGTCTTTTTCATTCGGAAAAAAACAAAAATCTTAGACCTCAACGAAAAAAATTGGTCTCTCGCCTTGAATATGGGATATGCTAATCGAAAAACATTTTTGTTACTCTAAAAAGTTACAATGTATGTGAAGTGTTTCAAATATTTTGCTCTCTCGCTGAAGAAGATGCTTTGCATGTAGGTCAGTCAGGGAAAATATAAATTCTTCTTGGTATTAGGCCACTTCCACAATTAAGCATTGGTACATGTGCAATCATGAAACAAGAGTGCACACATGCGTGTGGACAATGCCTCCAAGCATAGTTGTAAAGCAAGTGCTTCTGGATGCCAAAGAAAAAGCAAACTATGTTTTAGGCTATTAAAAGTCATAAATGGAAATTTAAAATACGCAACTTAATTTAAAATTTTTAAATTACACATGGAATTTTACAAAAGAGTTTCAATCCTCCACTATAGTACTCCCTCTAAGGAGGCAACGCTAACAAATAGTGAAATATTCCAGAAAACGGTACTTACAAAGAACAACTCAGGTCGCGCAGGCCTCCCAGAGCTCAGATAGCCATTAAGAGCCCTTAAAGCAATACTATACTCTCCACACGCCAAATGGCACCTACTCCAGCACACCAATTTAGTCTCGGAACAATGCAAGAAAAGTCACCTTGCTATATTATCCAATCTTCTTCTCATGAGAGACCTCACACATAAAGAACATGGCACTCTCTCAGTTTAGATATTAAGAAGCAAGCATTCCATCAATAAAGGCCTAATTTAGTTTATAGAATAATGTGTCGCGCAAAGATTAAAATGACAATGTACACAATTAAAGGACTCTAGACGATAATTTGTGCGCACCAAGCTTTGAGCTCAACTACCATCTTTGTTACAGAGCCCATCAAGCTCATCTGGGTACTAACAGTTCTCACCGGTAAATGAATTTGTGATTTGACCTAGATAATTCTCAAAAGGTTTTTATTTCCCACCTTTCAGAACTCATGTGGACACAACTAAGTATAAGCTCAGCTGCAAATAGTAGCCACAAGGGCTCCACAATAAGAAGTTTGTCAGACTTCGATTACAGATTAACAGCAGATTGGCACAAACTTGGCAGTAGCAATGACTAGACTTGTCCTTTTCAATCTGTTAGTAGAAGCAAACTGGGAAGCCCTAGGTAGTGCTTAGAAGTGCTTCAAGTTGTTTGCACCCCTGCAACAAGTACCAAGCAATAAGCAAGGTGCAACCAGGAGCGACATGTTGACTTGCAACACCGACGAAGCTACAAGCATATCTACGCAACCGCATCATCGAGCTCCAAAACCCTTGAGACAAACATGCATATTCGCCTTCCATGCAACGTCTAAGTCACCTACATGTAGATTTGCACAAGTCGAATCACTCGAATGGATAGTTGATCAGTTGGCCGATGGCCAAGAACCTCCCCTTGTAGTCCTTTACATATTGTTTCTCTCTATTGCAATAGTGATAGAGCGATGTATTTATATTCTCATCCTAGACACTAGCCTTGTGTATGGGTGCCCACTTTTAGTGGGCCCATCCCTTAGCTTTCATTGTGTCTGGGTTTTTTCGATCTCATAGACTCTTCGGTCTTTTGTAGATGTTAAAACACTTTCTTTCTTTGTAAGAGAGTTTGGTGACAAAGCCATCCCACAAATCAAGTCACTATTCAGAAGGAGATCAACTATCTGTCAATGTAGGATCTTCTAACCATGCATCAGTAGTAGCTAATTTCAATATGCCCATTAATGTTTTGACCTTACCTCATCCTAATCTTACCCTTATCCTATCCACTAACCGTAGTTAGGAATTGGACTGTGGTTAGGAAAAAAAACCTCAATGAGGGAAAAGCGCCCCTAACCTACTTATTACATTACATTGGCCACTGCCTAGAATATACCAATAATTCTAACACCCCCCTGCAGTGCCGATGTGGTGTACAAGGTAGTGATCAATCACCAAAAGAAGATAAGTTTAGGGCACTGCAAAATGCCTCAAACTTCTCACGTGGAAGTGCTTTGGTGAAGATGTCTACAACATTGTCATGTGTTGACACAAAGATCGTACTAATCTCCCCTGCATGCAACTTCTCTCTGACATAATGATAATGAACCTCAATGTGCTTCGTGCGAGCATGAAACACAGGATTCTTTGCCACTGCTATAGCACTTTGACCATCAGTGAAGGACCCTCCAATAGGAGATGAAGATCAGTATATACAAAACGACACAGCCAAACACATTCAACTGTTGCTATGAAAGCTGCCCTGTACTCAACTTCACATGATGAAGTAGCCACTGTAGATTGTTTCTTGCTCAGCCAAGTGCGAGCTTTGCCCAAAAAGAAACAATTACCACTAGTGGACTGCCTGGTATCATAGTCTCCAGCCCAACATTGTCACTGTAAGCATGCATCTACAAGTCACCCCCCTGGGAAACATCAAGCCATAAGACTTTGTGCCTTGCAAATAACGGAAGATGTGTTTTACAGCCTGCCAATGTGTAGTCTTTGGACTATGCATATACATGCTTACCTAAGATACTGCATACTGAATATCGAGCCTTGTATTACATAAATAGATGAGGCATCCAACAGCCTGACTGTAAAGTGTGACATCCACTGATTCACCTGCATCATACATAGTAAGCTTCAGCCCTGGCTCCATGGGAGTGGCTATAGGCTTACAATCATGCATGTTGAACCTATCCAAGAGCTTTTGCACATACTTGGATTGAGACATAACGATGCCACACTTGTCTTGTATGAACTGGGTCCCCAAATAGAAATTTAACATGCCCAAATCTGTCATGTCAAATTCAACTTTCAATTCAGCTTTGAAATCTGCAATTATTTACTCATTTGATCCTGTGCGCGGCATGTCATCTACATAAAGAATGATGACCAAAGTATCCCCCCCATCCATCTTGATGTAGGGGGTGCTTTTCCGTGGGACTATTGTGCAACATAGAGCCCCCAGGATACACTCTATTGAGGTCCGACCTATCACAGCTTTCCTCACGAGAGACTGACAGACATGAGGGGTCACCCTAGACGTAGCCCAGAGAGTCCAGAGAGCGAGGAGATCGCGTCTACCACCACAGCAAGAGACAGCTCGACAGACGCAGATACGAGACATCTTCGCAGCCCACAAGAGAGCCATCACTATACCAGGCTTCGGTTTCGTCCCAGCACCTGGATAGATTGATTGATTGATATGGCCCACTCTGCAGTTGTAGTTGACTTTTTTCTCTATGATTATGATTCTATTAGCATAGATTAATACTCAGCAAGGATTCTAGCATACCCTTTGCTCACTGAGGCTTGTATGAGTTCGCTTTTTGTGTGTACTTTGTCCCATAGGCCCGTGAGGCCTCCCGTGGACGTTAATATATCTTTCTTTCTTTCTTTCTTTCTTAGTTGCCAGGAAGGCATTAATCTTGGCATACCATGCTCATGGGGCCTGTTTCAGCTCATATAAAGCTTTATTAAGCTTGCAAACTTGAAGTGCATTGCCAGAACATTCAAATCCACGAGGTGTTTGACATAAACCTCTTCCTGCAAGTCCCCATTGAGAAATCTGTTTTTATGTCTAACTAATGGACATTCCAAACAAAATTTGCAGCTATGTCTAACTGATGGACATTCCAAACAAAATTTACAGCCATGGCAATATCTGACCTTATGGTGGTCATCCAGGATGTAGGAGCAAAAGTATCCTCATAATCTATGCCCTTCTTCTGTGCATAGCCTTTGGCAGCCAGCCATGCCTTGTACCTATCAATGGACCCATCTGGCTTCCTTTGCACTTTGAAAACCCATTTGGTACTAATGGCATGTTTCCCTAGTGGCAAATCCACTACATCCCAAGTCTGATTATTCTCAATGGACTGCAATTCATTGTGCATGGCATGCATCCAATGCACATTATCCTTTTTTTCTGCAAAAGAGTCAGGTTTTTCTTCATCAAGAAGAGTACTTGCATAACCTGTCTCAACAGAAAGAGCCCCCCCTGCGCGCCTTACTACACTACGAATCCTGCCAAGTAAAGGCGCCTCAAGCCTACTCTCCCTAAGAGTCTGTAGCAACCAATTCGGAACTGTTTTGGCTGCATGTATCTCTTGAATCTCTTTCCTGACAACTTCATCCACACCCTGTGGAGGTGCAAAATCAGCATGTGGCTGAATCGGGGCACAGGGAGCAGGGGGAGGTTTCTGTAGATTCTAATTTTTAGCATGATCCCAGCGAGGGAACCAAAAGCTATAGGAAGCATCTTCTCAAAAACATCATCTGAAGAAGCTGGAATAGTAAATTCAGCATGTGTATGTGCTGAATTCTCTGAAAAAATAACATCTCTACTCACAAAAATCTTGCGAGAAGCAGAATCGTAGAGACGATAGCCCTTGCTTTGTGCACTATACCCAACAAAAATACACTTACTCCTGTTGTGACTAGCATGAGAGCACTAGGTGCACAAGAATACACTGTCTAGTCCATCGGCAAAGAGGGATTTCATCCAGCAAAATGAGAAGGAATAACTAAACATTCTCTTTAGAAGTAACTCCAAAGTTTTGTTGTAAAAGTTTCTCGAGCGATGGTCCCAATCTTCGGGCCTCAATCACTCCACTATCTGAAGACATACGCACACGCACTCTATGGCATTCCTCATCAACCACCTCCAAACCTTGCACAACTCGGCGACCTTCCCTCCTATTCGTTTTTCACCACCGGTGACATCAAACATACAACCCTAAAGCTACACAACAGCCAAAACGAAGATCGTGAGGGATCATGGAGTAATTACGTTGTAGATGCATTAAGTACTGTGGCCCCAATCTTGGCAAAGCTATTTAACGAAGTAGTTTGCACCAATTTCCCTCACCATTGTCCTAATCCATAGTTGGGTTTGTACGCGTATGGTTGGCTGAACCATACGCATATGAAATAATTATCCTGTATGTGTATGGTATGCCAATCATACTTGGTTTTTTTTTGGGGGGGGAACGGGGTTTATGAAAACGTTATTTTATCAGTTTCTTGACTTTAAAATTAATACAAGTTTGAACTTTGAAGTTTGAAGTTGAAATTTTTGTAGCTCTTAGTCAATTAAATGAGTACAATGTATACTTTCCTGATTTTTTTTTGGGGTAAAATTAGGGTCACGCATGATTCAGCCCCAGGAGAGAGACATATACATATATTTATATGTATGTATGTATGCATGCGCACGCGCACACACTTTTTTTTTTTGGGGTGAAATCTAGTTGTCCTTACATTACAAAGAGAAGTCCAATGACAAGGGACAGCCAATTACAAGCTCTCAAAAGATATCATTATATGACAAGAAGGTCGGATAATCTATATCCCACGCATACGTGCGCGGCACATGTGTGTGCAAAGTCATGACAGTCTACTAGGCAGAGTTCGGATGGTGTATGGGTAGACCAAGGAGGTTATGGATACGATTGGAGTCAAGCATGGATGTCCTATATGACCAAATTTGTTCGGACTTTACATTAATGAGCTTGAGTCATTCATTGAGACACTACATGGGGCTGGAGCACCACTAGCTGAATCTATTATCGTGATTCTTCTATATGCAAATGATGTGGTATTACTCTTGTCTTCCACAGAGGGCCGTCGATGGCATCTAGATGCACTTCAAACTTTCTGAGAGACACATGATTCGAAGCTCAACTTTGGGAAAACAAACGTTATGATCTTTAAAACATCCATGGCAGCACCACACTGAAAGAAATTCACCTTTGATTGAGCAAGCAACAGTGGAGATTGTCACGTCCATACCTACCTGGGAGTCCTCCTCTCAAGCCCAATCGTCATGATGAGACCAGCTCTGCAGGCCAAACCTAATGAGGGTATGCTGCACTCTCCAAACTTGAGCAACAATGTTTCCAGTCGCACCTTCAAGATCCCAAGGCTAAATATATTCTCTTATATTACGTATAGTAGCGACTTTGGGGGCCAGACTTATCAGAGGGAGACTGGTCCTGGACTTGTGGGGCAGGTCTTCTCTTCTCGTTTGTGTTTATTACTAGGGCTCACTTTGTCTGGTTATTTTTTACGAGACCTCATATCTTCTATAAGAGTCAGCGTGCTTCTTTTGCTGTCACTGTTCAGCATCATCTTTTCCAGTTTTGCCACTTAGACAGTGTCCCTGTCTAATAAACTGTATTTCATTATTTCTTTCTGCAGGACATCGCATGCTTCTGGTAACACGAGTTGAGAGATTATTGCTGCTACCAGTGCTTGGTGCATTTTTAGGGCCATAATATGGAGGCAATCAGTGGTACATAGGTACGCCCAGCTCAGAATTTGACCCAGTATACGCACTAGCATTGTGCATTCTTTGAGGGCCATCTAATCTAGAATGAAAGCAGCAAGGGAATTCCAAAGCTACGCATGATATATTAGCATCTTGATTTCAAACACTTGGAGGTTCTTTAATACTTAATAGGAGTCATTTTAACTCAAAAAAGAAAGCATTAGCAAACATTCAAAATTTTGCAAATGCGATACCTCCACTCAAAAATTTGAAAATGTATCCCTTTATTCAGGGTATTAAACTAGCCAATATACCTGAGAATTTGAGCAACACAAAACAAATCTGGTTGGAATCCATCTTGCTTCAACATTTCCAAAACACTCCTCAACGCCTACAACACAATCCAAATGCAAAAATTCAGGCTACTATACATCGCATACTTTCTTCAAACAATTGAACCCAAAATCATGCCTTAAAAATAATCTGCTTTAAAGTCATACACACAGTACCACGTATGAATCTGCCATAGCAGAATACTATGAAATAGTGAATACGGTTAATGAAATAGCACAACACATGTTTATGAAAAGCCACTCGATTAACTTTTAAATCTAATGATGGACAACATCACCAACCATAGTATCATAACGTATCAATGTATGAGACAAAATAATATGCAACATTCTCCTTGGTAAACTCATCACAAAACTCATATTAAACATTGAGATGGCTCGCTTACATATCAATGGAGAAGCACACAGAATAGACAAGAATTTGCTCTACATAGGCCACAGTGTGATGATAGTTGATAGCACCATAAAAAGCTGCCTAAGATAATAGAACAAATAGACCCTATAAAGAAACCATTCCATAAAAGTTCTAAACTTTCTCATAAATGGATCTGCCATTGAGATTCGTATCAAATAAGAAATCTCTATCTTTTTTAACAGGATATATTCTAGACGCAAAGAACACCTTCAATAACCTACCTTTTTATTGATGAGACAAAAGGGTTTTATTCAAAGATCCAGGTATGAAACTTCTCTGCTTTCAAAAGGAAGGGTTTTGTTTCCCTAATCACCTCACCCACAATAGCACAAAGAAAGCACTCTCATAGCATGTGCCCACCATCCCAAAATTTAGCTTCTTGATTGGCAACAATGTCGAAGAACCCTTTTCCACCTAACCCAACCCACACCGAAATCTTCACGGTGCCCAAGCTACAACTCTCTAGGGTACTTCACAATTGTGATGCCCATTTTGGTGAGCCCCTAACAAACACAAGTATAGTGACATTTGGACTAAGGTGGAGAAGGCAAAGGACAAAAATATCAAGGCATGCATATCAACAATCAAAGAATTATGCAAAATGCAACATGCTGAGATTGAATGCCTACAGAAAAAGCTAGGAGAAACCAGAAAAGATGAGCTGTCAAACATGCGTGCCCAAATGCAAGATGACATGAAGAGATGGCAAGGGGAGATACGAACAAAATGGGCAAAGGATATGGCTCGAATTGTGGACAAGAAAACCAGGTCTCTTGCTTCCCAGATTGACAACATTGGAAGCCCAAGTTGCTACTCTCAAAGATGAGAACAAGAAGCTGAGCTTCAGCCACCCCTAAAAACGGAGCTGAACATCATCAAAGAGCAAATGAAGCAACTCAAGGATGCAAAGGGGACTTCAGCAGAGGAATGCAAAATCATGGATGAGCTGAAATCTGAGAATGAGCAACTCAAGAAAGAAAAGGCAGTTTTGCAGACAACTATGCAGGGGAAAGATGCCGAGTTTATGCAGCAAATCACAAAGGTGAAGAAAGATATGCTTGCATGGAAAGATGTACTAAAAAACGGTACAGCAGCACCCAAAAAGGAGCTCATCTCTGAAACTTCGGAGGAAGAAAAGAGGTGTAGCAGCAAGGCTTTAAATGTGCTCGTTAGAGGCCTAACAATAGGTGACATCCCCATGTCAGATGCCCATGCTCTATTTCCCAAGATGGGAGTCAACCTCACCTGTGCATTAGCTTGGAGGGTGGGTAAGGTAGAGGCACCAACAAGGCCCATGGTAGTGAGATTACGGACAGCCACAGATAGAAACACCCCCATAAGCATAAGGGCAACACTGAAGGGCACCAGGAAGGAGTTGCAGGCTGCGCACTGGCGCGCGTAGGGGGAATGAGCAACTCAAGAAAGAAATGGCTGTTTTGCTGACAACTATGCAGAGGAAAGATGCCGAGTTTACACAGCAAATCACCATAGTTCCCACAAGTTTTGCAAACGGGGAAACAGAAACGGACAGAAAACAGTGTTTCAGAGTTTCGGTCACCAAAAGAAATGCTGAAAACGGAGTTTTGGTTTTTAAGGTTAATACAATATATTATATATACATAATTATTATTAATACATATATCATACAACAAGGCCTGAGAGGACAATGAGGAGGAGAGGAGAGGGCAAGGACTGAGGAGAGCAAGGAGAAGATGGCATGGTCAAAAAGTATCTTAAATTCTAATTAACCAAGAAATAATGAACTAACAAGAGAATATTTTTATTCTTATCCTGTACCAACTACACCCATTCATCACTTGTGTTACTTTGGTACAAGTCCAAGCACTATATTTGTCATATGCCTTAATGTCTATACCGTCCAATACCAGTATGATATTAAGAAACAATAACAAATGTAACACTTAAGTCTAAGTCTTTTATGTGAGTAACAATAAGTGACATATATTAATCTGTGGCCAGTAAAAAATACATGTACACCATTCTCTAATCATACACGTCAAATTTTTTAATCATTGCCTTAATGCCTTGGTAGCTAGTAATGATCCAATATGTATTTTCTTAGCTACTAGAAATACATAGAAGATACTATATGGCATACCAACCTTTGTTCACTATCCATAAACGCAATATTAAAAATAGATTATAAAATATGGAGCTATATTCCTAGTTAACAATCATGTATCCCCCTCTTGCTTAGCATAAATGTCGTCATATGATTTTTCTTCTCCTTAATTCTCCACTTCCGTTGAGCAAGTTCATCAAATCATAACATATGTACCAAGCAATAATAATCAATTAGAGATAACCATGTCTGCATCTACTTATGAGTATAAAAACCTTCTGAGCGAGAATATAGAATCATTCCTTTAGAGTAGATATGTGATTGATATATTTCCTTTTATCATGCTTAGTCTTTGGCAAAAGCATACAATATTCAACTCTCTCTTAATTCTATATGATTATTACCAAAAAGGAAAGCAAACAAAAAGGAGAACGAAGAAAAGACATGTAAGTGCTAGGATGAAATCCATACATCAACGAAGTCACGGCTGCTCCTCCCTGCTCTTGGCTGCTCCTCCCCGCTCTTGACTGCCCCTCCCTCTCCTTCAGCCCTCTCCCTCTCCCTTGCAGCCTGCCCTCCCTCTCTTCCCCCTCCCTCTCCGCAGCCCCGTCACCTCTCCCTCCCCTTCCTTGCAGCCCCTCCTCCCTGCCATCAGCCCCCTCTTCCCCCCCCGCCCTCCCTTACCTCCTCCAAACCCCCTTCCCCCCGGCCTACCTTCTCGCCTCCCTTCCCCTCACCATCCCGCCCCCTTGCCCCGCAACCTTCCTGCCTCCCCATTCCACCCCCCCTCCCCCACCCTACGAGCCTCCTCCCTTGCCCTACGACTCCCCTCTCCCGCCGCCATCCCGCCCCCCTTCCCCGTCCCTTCCCCCCGCCTCCCTTCCCCTCACCATCCCGCCTCCCTTCTCACCCCTCTGCCTCGCAACCTTCTTGCCTCCCCCTTCTCTCAAGCCATACTTTTTGGTCACCCGTCTTAGGCACCAGGGGAGGTACTTGCATTTCTATTTCTTCTTCAATGCTTCCCTTGGTGATTGGACATGGGATCATAGTTCCCTCTAAAGCTCAGTGGGTCATTCTTTTGATTGGTGCACGTAAGATTGGATTCTTAAACCTCTATGCCCCAATTCAAGAGGGGACCGTGTCCTTCTCTGGAAGGAGCTGCTTTCTTGTTCAATGTATTGCAAAGTCTTGGATCATTGGGGGTGATTTCAACATGGTTGAAATACCCACAGACAAAAGAGGAGGTAAGAAACGTGGTATCCATTCCCTAGAGAGAGCAGCCTGGGATGCCTTTCTTTTTCGGTACAATCCTATTTTCTTTGTCGAACAGGAGATTGTAGATGCCTATCCATGCACGGATTGACAGATTTTATGTGGATGATTGGGCTCTGAACAGAGGTGGGACAATATGCAATACACCTGGTGTGTCCACTTCATATCATTTTGCAGTTGTTTTGTTGGTTTTAGATCCTCAAGTGAAGAGCAGCTCTATTAGTATCAGGATTCCAAATGCCTTCTATGTAGAGGAGGGCCCCACAGAGACAATGTTGCGGACACCACAGCTCGTTTGTATCAGGTTTTTCACAGTCTCATAGACCCATTGGTCTTCCGAAGACTTGAATAAACTTCCTTTCTTTCTTTCTTTCTCTCTCTATCGCAAGGAAGGTAAATGGGCTGTTTATAGAGATGGGAAAGCACTCAGTGAAGTCTTGTTCTTTCCAAGATGTTCCCCTCACTCCTTTCAGAGCTGGTCATGCCTTAGTAGACACGTTTTGGGAGATGTTGGCTAGCATTGCAGCTTGGCATATTTGGAAAGCCAGGTGTACAGAGGCGATGGAGGGTATCCAAGTTCACCCTTCCCAGACTATGGCCAGTATTTGGACCGATACTATACACACTCTGATGGCCATTTGGGCGAGCATGCAAGGATCCTCCAGAGCAGCCACTGCCAGGAGAGTTACTTTTTTCAGAGTTTGGAGGGGATCTCCTTTCTTCTCGGAGTTTCCTTCAGGGGTGAGATGGCATTTTCAGGCTCCGCCTTAGTTCTTTATTAGCTCACTTTGAGCTGTTTTTTCCTCATGCATTGCATGATATACTCCCGCATTTGAGCTTGCTCTCGCGATTTTCATTCAAACTTAATAAAGTAATTTTCTTGAAAAAAGAAAAAAAAGAAAGGACTCTTTAAAGACTTCAAATCCGAACCCAAATACCCTCAATCTTAAACTGATGTAATGAAGGCCATTTTTATCATAGTACTAGAATCTAGATGTGTGCTATAATAACCTCGAGCTGAGAAGCCATGTACACTCCTCGACCCTTTGGTTTTTCCAAATGTTGTAAGCCATCTTTTTGGGGGTGTGCTTTGTCCCATAGACCAGTGAGGTCTCCCGAGGACGTTAATGTATCTTTCTTTCCTTTCTTTCTTTCTCTCATTCCCACAGCACTCTAATTCCACCAAGAGGCCACCTTCGGAGAACATTTCGTTCATCTAAGCCTAGATGGCTTGATTTAAACACCACGTTACCTACAAAACCACCTCTCACATGGTATAGTTTAGCAGGCATGAGCTTGAAGCCTTATAGTGCCACAAAGATTTAAGACCATGCACACTCTATGGCATGCATGAGGTGGAGACGGGGAACACAAACTGAGGAGACGCCCAGGATACTGTAAATTGAGGTTCAGATAGAGTGACACTCGGGCTCTTTCATATAGTAATTTGACGTTTCCTTGTGGACACATCATCCTTTGGCAAGGAGGTTGCAGTAGAGCAGGAGGGTATGTTCACCATCGCGCCCACATTTCCTGGTATAGAAGAGCTCTCATATATGGTGAATTTCTTATGCAAGAAGACTTCAACCCTAGCACCATAAAGAGGTAGGTTCATCGTCTTGAGTGGGGGACTCCATGCCGCTACCTCATATACACGTCACACATAGGATAGGAGTGCACCTATAGTAGCATACAGATGTTATGTCTTGAGCTAGGGCCCAGATATGGGCTGGTCAAAAATGTGGAGCAAGCCCCAGGGGCCTTTGTCTTCAAGATTTACCTGCATCCAAGATAGGTTCAGTGTGATGGATAATCCTATTTGGATCCCGGTCGTTGCGTCCTTCATACTTGCAGAAGCCACCCTTTTGATAGGGACTGATCACTCAGTGCTGTTGACATGTGGAAGCCAGGGCTTTGGATGACAGTATCAACAGAAGCAATCTTACACGAAAGATTAGTCCTTGGAAATTTAATCCCCAAAACATCTCCGTCTTGAACCTTAAGATACCACCACTGGATTGCCTAATTCAAACTGCAGACTGATGCCCCAAAGAATGGATTCCCACAACATGAGTAGCTTACAACAACATGCACTACATTCTCCAAGTCTCATTGAACGAAATAAGGATACATATTTTGAAAATATGAGGTCAGTGCAGCAATATAGGACATCATACACAGCCTCAATCAATTGGATCTACAAGCAAATCATATCTTTGCATCCCTGTTATCAATGGCGGTTGCACAAAATTCCCCGCAAAAAGCGCAGAACCAAACCATTACAAGATAACAGAAACCATGGCTGATGTTTCTTAGCCTTCCAATTTTCAAAGACTGATGACAAACTTTGTACATCACAAATCCACTCACCGCTGTATTTTTAAGGTCAGCACATGCAAGGAGAGCAGCATGATAAACAGTTAACCGGCGATCAACTATGTTTCTCCTTCCTCGTACAAAATCAATGGTGGGCAAACAATAGAGATACTCATCAATCTCATCGATCATATCTGCTCCATCCCGCGCACCAAAGGCATCCTGAGCCGACCAGCTGCTTGACTGCCTCAAATGCTCCATAATCTGTGCATTCCATGGCACACCTTGTTGTTTATGCTCATTTTCCCCCATCATTAAAACTTTTCATAACTGATCATGTCCTTTATAAAATAGCAGAGCCAGTTTTCACTCTGTTTGACATACTATCACCTTTTCAAAGACATCATTCTTTCTGGCCACATGATTCTTTTCTGCTGTGATGAGCGCAGCATAGCAGTACTTGTTCAGAGCAAATCCCGATTCAGTTATTCTCTGCACGACCCCAGCCCTGTGTAAAAAGGATTTTGTTAACTGGAAGACACATCTTTAGTATCACCAAGAATACTGTATTTTTCACTAAAGGAAAGAATCATCTGCAATGATAGACATGCCAGAAGATTGAGGATACAATTGCCTGAAAAGAACTACAGAACAGTGTACTTACGCTTCTTTGGGCAACCCGGCTGCACCACATGCACCTAGAAGTGCTGTTAAAGTCTTTAAATTTGGGCGTATGTTGAACTGCATCATCTCCTCCACAACCTTGCTTGGGATTTTTTTTTTCCCATAGGGGGACAAAAGCAAGAGTACAAGAATGTCATCTCACATGCATCCATTAGATATGCACAGCTCCCTGTCTACAAACAATTTAAAATCCCCTCATTTAAAGGGTTTTTCATAAGCTTTTTTTAATGCAGTTGAAATGTGTGTCCTCAAAAGAAAAGGTTCAGAACAGCATTCGTAAAATTTACAGCTCACCGTACTTTACTGATTTTGGGTTTTAGAGGAAGTAAAAGCCAGATGATGGCATGAGAAAAGGGGAAGGGGGAACAGAGAAGAAGGGGGGGGGGGGGGCGTTGGGTTGTTCTCACTGCCATCATGTGTACATTTGTAAAACTGCTCCAAAGCTTGCATATCTGGCTTATACACAGCAAGCTGGCTACATGATCTCACCTTTTGCGAGAGGCTTTTTTTGGGGGACAATCGAACAGGGTTTTCTTCAGAAACTGTCAATGATGTCTGGCTTCATTGGTCTCTTCCTCAAATTCAGAGCTAGCATTCACATGCTGCTTTTTCCAGGGATAGCAAAGCCCATCTCAAACGACCACTATCTCTAAAAGTTACTGGATAGGAAACAAGCCTTGAGAGCAGGCCATTTCAGAGGAAATCGCCTGACAGAGTGAGAACCTCGTACCTCACTGATCACTCACACATGACAGGAAGCTAAGCAGCATCCATACACCAAAACCCATGCTTAGTACAACTATTCAAATTCAAAAACGTGATACTTAAAACCACAATTCAAGGAAACGAGGCCTGTGTCATTTACTCTAGCCCCATCCCAATGTTGGAGGTGGTTGCATTCACCCCTCGGTTGAACTAGGGGAGCATGGTTTATTGACGGGCGTCGCGCTACAAGACACGAGGCATTGGTGGGATTTAATCCTATAAGCAATAATGTGGCCCCAGTGGCCTTGGATATATTGGCCCACTTGAATCTCTCTCTCTCATCCCACCCAGGATTTTTTGGGAGGAGAGAGAGGACCTTTGCATGGCGCTTAACCACCACTGAATTTGGCCTAGGGGTGCTAGGCTAGGGGCATTAATTAACGTCCCAAGGGTACTTATGATTATATGTGCAACAAGTGCAATTCCTAGTGCTATTAGCTTGGTTCTATTCACTAGGGTCATGTTTTAGAAAGTGACCCACAAGAGGTTCTATTCACTAGGGTCATGTCTTAAAAAGTGACCCCCTAGAGCCATTAAATTCCCACGTCCACTTTGCCATGTGTCCTAAGTGTGTGCATGCATGGGTTGTATGCTTCACTTGTGGCGCCTGTGTGTCCCATCTGGAAGCACCTGGAAGGTCCTGGAGCCCTACCCTATCCTATCCTGTTGTTCTGGGTCTTCATCCCTACCAGAGAGTCTTTTTGGAGTGTGGCAAATTTATGAGCTCTCCCTTTGCTGGCTGAAGACGTTTTTTATGATTTCTCCGCGACAGATCTTCTCCTGTTTGTGTTTCCTGCTGTTGGCATGCTCCCTTGGCCTAGGCATCTCCATTCTGGGCCTTTTCTGATGCTTTTCTCGACAGAATGCTTCCTTTTCATTGTCTGAGGCCATATTCCTGGTCGCCTACCTCCTAGCTCCTGTCTGGTGCTATGCACACTAAAATCTGAGATTGCCATGTTTGGCAAACGACTTCATGGCTGCTTGGCTGCAGATTGCTGGTCCTCTCTTCTTGTGACTCTTTCTAGTGCTGGAAGGCAATCAGGGACAGCCTTCTCCTGCCAGAGTCCATTAACTGCTGGTCGACCATCTTCTGGGGCTGTTTCAAGCTGAAACAGGCTCCATGTGCTTGCCATACTCCTCTCTTCTTCTCCTGGTGTGTGCATCTACTACTCTTGCCGAGCTTTGGAAGGTTGGTTGCCCTGCCATTGGCCCGGAAGAGGATTGGGGCACTGGTTGTGCTACTCTCTTCCTGGGGGAGCAGTGGCAAGCCTTGGACTCAGTGATGGCCTTGAATTGTGTGGATGCACTGCTTGGTATGATGTTGGATTATTCTGCTTGTGATATTTCTTGACTACTGAAGGGAACCAAGAGGATAGCACTGCGTGTTTGTCACTTGCACAGCCAGTGGTTGGCATTGTACTAGGTTGCACCTACAGATGAGTTCAGGAAGGGAGTCCCTTGTAATTGAACTAACCAATGAATAAATAAATACCGCAAGGGGCGCCAACTGTTAGGGCCAACATCTGAGTGTGTGCATGCTTGGGCTGTATGCTTCACTTGTGGCGCCTATGTGTCCCATCTGGAAGGTCCTGGAGCCCTACCCTATCCTATCCTGCTGTTCTAGGTCTTGATCCCTACCAGAGAGTCTTTTTGGAGTGTGGCGGATTTATGGAGCTCTCCCTTTGCTGGCTGAAGACGTTTTTGATTATTTCTCCGCGACAGATCTTCTCCTGTTGGTGTTTCGTGCTGCTGGCATGCTCCCTGGGCCTAGGCGTCTCCAATCTGGGCCTTTTCTGATGCTTTTCTCCATGTTCTTTGCGACAGAATGCTTCCTTTTCATTGTTTGAGGCCATATTCCTGGTCGCCTACCTCTTGGCTCCTGTCTGGTGCTGTGCACACTGAAATCTGAGATTGCCATGGGTTGAATTCCTCAGTTTGTCAAACGACTTCATGGCTGCTTGGCTGCGGATTGCTGGTCCTCTCTTCTTGTGACTCTTTCTAGTGCTGGAAGGCAATCAGGGACAGCATTCTCCTGCCAGTCTCCATTAACTACTGGTCGACCATCTTCTGGGGCTGTTTCGAGCTGAAACAGGCTCCATGTGCTTGCCGTACTCCTCTCTTCTTCTCATGGTGTGTGCATCTGCTACTCTTGCTGAGCTTTGGAAGGTTGGTTGCCCTACCATTGGCCCGGAAGACGATTGGGGCACTGGTTGTGTTACTCTCTTCCTGGGGGAGCAGTGGCAAGCCTTGGACTCAGTGATGGCCTTGAATTGTGTGGATGCACTGCTTGGTATGATGTTGGGTTATTCCACTTGTGATATTGCTTAACTACTGAAGGGAACCAAGAGGATAGCCTACGTGTTGGTCACTTGCACAGCCGTTGGTTGGCATTGTACTGGGTTGCACATGTGGGTGAGTTCAGGAAGAGAGTTCCTTGTAATTGAACTAACCAGTGAATAAATAAATACTGCAAGCGCCGCCAAGTGTTGGGGCCAACAGATGTCATTGTGTATGCAGCGTACAACCAGATGCTTTGACCGTGACGCAAACTCAGATGGCTTCTGTGTTACAAGTTTTAACTCAGCTCACTCAAAGCTTTGCTGAGATTGTACATAATCCAGCTCTATTGCCTATGCCACCGAGGCAAGGACCACACGGGAATGAGAATGGCAGCAATGCTCAAAACATGCAGCAAGGGCAGCAAGCCCAACCACAACATGTGATTCAACCATCCCACTTTGGTGGAGGATCTATATTCCAAGCTATGACCACACAGCCAGCCCTAAATCCTATGTATGCTAATGTGGGGATACAGCCTGGAATGCAGGGAGGCAGTCCCATGGTGTCTCACAATCAAACAGTACCACCTGTGCTAGCAAATCTTGCTGTGGGGAGTGTTATACAAGCTCTAGAAGGACCCCAAGGACACACATTTCCAGCATGTCACAGTTGATAGGAAATACAAACACAACTTACTCACTCATGCAAGGCAGAGTCTCATGCTTTAAAAACAATTTTAAAGAGGAGTACAAGAAACCAAAGCAGGCTGGAAAAGTACCTTTTAAATCAAAATTCATGGCAGGCCAGAGAAGAAAACAGCAGCTTTCTTCTCTCACTTCTAAAGAAAGAAAGAAAGAAAGAAAGAAAGTTTATTAAAGTCTTCAGAAGACCGATGGGTCTATGAGACTGTGAAGATCCTGATCCAACGAGCTGTGGTAGTGGAGCTACTAAACGAGCGTCCATACCAATGCAAAAAATGCAAAAAATGCAAAATGGCAGTACTAAGTCCTAAGTACAACATAGTCATGTCAATGGTCGACTATATATCAATCTCAGCATCATCATCAATATCATCATCATCCCTAGCAACAACAATATATCAGGATGGATGAGGCAGTGGAGGCATGAAGTCGGCAATAGAGTGCTGTCGGCCACTTAGAGGTGCAGCCCTGGCACGTCCCCTGGTCATAGCTCTGCGTCTAACCAGGGCTACTGTGACCCCTGTCGGTCGGGCTCCAACTCTAAACAAGGAGGGGATGTCTCCAAGTGTGATCTGTGTGTCGACCCTCTGTCTGAGCTGTCGGGTCACGGGCTCCGGGTCACGGTCATGTCGAGGCCTCGTCTCGTTGGGGTCCATGTGATCTAGCTGAAAGAACTCCGTGATAGAGCTGTGAGAGGGATCAACCGAGGAAGAAGTCTGCTCCTGTCTCCGTGCTCGGAGTATCCTCTCGTGGTGTCTAAGTGCCTCATGAATGAAACCTGCCAAACACCGCTGGTCTGGGTAGGAGAGGAAATGGGCTAAAATCCCATAACTATCTCTAAAGAGGCAATGGAAACGTCCTCGGATCTCATAGTACACAGGACACCTCAAGATGAAATGCTCCTCTGTCTCAACCTCCTGTATGTCACATAGTATGCATATGCGTCGCTCCCTGGGTAGTCGCTCTGCTCTGCTCTGCCGCTCTCGATGCGAAGTCTGTGTGAAGAGACCCGGAACTGCCCAAGAGAGATCCTCATCGAGTGGGGTAGGTGAATCTGTGTGTATCCACGTGGGTCAATGAAACCCTCCGCTGTGATATGTAAGAAGTGATCTATGTAGAAGCTAAGCTTCACTGGGAGTTCACTCGGTTCCAACCAAGTCCAAAAGTGTGTAGCTGTAGTAGATCCTCACGTATAACCTGGTTGACCTCGTGTGATAAGAGGGGAGAGAACGGAGCATCCATGCTGTACTAGAAGGGAGGTAGTCTATGCATGTGGAGCCCCAGTCGCTCAAACCATCTCTCTGTACGTGCATACCAGCACCTCTGATCTCCTCCTGCTGCAAGTGCCCTGCAAGTGCCATAGAAGAGGATAGAGCTATCCATGGTAGCCTGCTACGCCCCAAGGTAGAATCCCCATATTCCCTAACTCGGTACAGATATGTGATGACCTGAAATGCAGCATCTAGCTGTAAAGGGGGTGACCCAAACTCAGCCTGAGTGATCTGGTGAGGAACGGATGACTTACCACGAATCATCCGTGATAGCATGAGAACCTGTAGCCGCTCCACACGGGCCCACTCTGTATCCGACAAGTCTAGAAACAAATTGTTTGTTGAAGGAAAGTGTTTCCTCTGCAAAGAGAGTGGTCACAGGGCAACAGACTGTCCCCAGAAGAAGAGGAAAGAATCTGCAGCACCTCGAGCTGAACCTAATCGGGATAGAAGAGCGCATCCCAGGGGCAAGAAACCCAAGCCAACTGCTGGCCACATTCCTGATATCATTGGGGGTGAGCATGATGAGAAGAAGACAGAGATGTGCAAAGCATGGGGCAAGATGCGGGATCAGCATTGCTTGTACTTCTTTAACTCGAGAGCCAAAGCAAATCTTATAACTCCTAAACTTGCAGCTCAGTCGAGTCTTCGACCAAAGCAGATTGGCCTGCTTTGTGAGGCCAATATGAATAATCTAGAGCTCAGTAACCCTGTCACCCCTATAATAGGGAAGCTGCGGATTCACATTCAGGGCTATGTGGATTACGAGGATTTTTATGTGATGCCTTTACCTGAGTGTGATGTTTTGCTGGGGATGCCTTGGATGCATCGTGTTCATGCTATCATTGATACGCATGATAAGAAGCTTACCTTGACTTATAGGGGTAAAACCTAGGTCATAGATGTAAATATGAAAGGGGAATCAGTCCCAGTTGTATCCGCTTCGGCGATTTCCTCCATAATGAAAAAACATCTTTCAGCGTACTTGATATTCGTAAAAGAAAGGAACCAGTAGAGGATGAATCTAATCTCTCCAAGCTGGGAAAACAGCAAACTGAGTGTTTATTTCGGTTTCAAGAATGTTTCTCAGATGATTTCCCAAAGGAGTTACCTCTTGAAAGGCCAGAAGATCATACCATTGACATTATTCCTGGCAGCTCTCCACTGAACCGTCCACCATACAGAGTTAGTGCGGCACAACACGAGGAGACCATGAGCCAGGTGAATGAACTGCTAAAGAAGGGGCTGATTCAGCCAAGTTTTTCTCCATATTGTTCTCCCGTCCTACTGGTGCACAAGAAGAATGGATCTTGGAGAATGTGTTTTGACTACAAGGCTCTGAATAAGATCACTATCAAGAATCGATTCCCCATCCCACGCATTGATGATATTCTAGATCGATTGGAGGGATCGGCCATCTTCAATCGCATCAACTTGAAGAGTGGTTGTTAAGCAACTACAATCCCTATTTTAGGGGCATTAAGGCCAGCCAAAGGCACAAAAGGCACCAAACAGGCCAGCCAAAAGGACAGCCAGCAGGGCCAAACAAGTGGCCAAAAAGGCCAAAAATGGCCGACCAGAACTGGCCGCAGCTGGCCAGCCCACCAACCTAGGAACTGACCGAGACCAGCTGGCCGACCCGCTAGCCTACCTCCTGAGTCAAGCCTATAAAAGACTCCCTACCCCCTCACTCTCAGTGACAGGACCTGCAGCTGCTCCTCACCACCTCCATCCTTTGCTGGGCCCCTCCTACTCCAGAACTGGCTATTAAGCCTGCCCCAACTCATTCTCTGCCTCCTCTGCTCCAGTTCTGCTCCAACTCCTCTGTCTCTCTATTCCTCTCCCGAAGATGTACACAAGACTGCTTTGAGGACTACTTTTGGGCTTTACGAGTTTCTTGTCATGCCATTTGATCTGGCTAATGCTCATGCTACCTTCAACCGGATGATGGACCGGATTTTCAGAGAGCACAGAAAGTTTGTGGGAACATTCTTTGATGATATTATTGTGCACTCGAAGGATGAAGAGGAGCATAAGCAACACCTGGCAGTTATATTTGCAGAGCTCAGGAGACACAAGCTGCTGGTCAACACTAAAAAGAGTGAGTTCTTCATGCCAAAGATCCATTTCTTGGGACACATCATCTCAAGGGATGGAGTAAGAATGGACCCTGCCAAGATAGACTCTAGAGGCAATCAAGAATTGGCCTCCATTGAAGAACCTACATGAAGTACGTAGCTTTCTTGGCTTGTGTTCATATTACAGGCGGTTCATACACCATTTTGCTGAGATAGCTTCACTTTTACATGCTTTACAGAAGAAGGTGGTGCCTATCCGTTGGGGGAAAAAAGAAATTGCAGCATTCAATGAGCTGAAGGAAAAATTATGCTCTGATCCTGTTATCATTTTGCTAGACTTGCAAAAGCCTTTTGTTCTTCAATGTGATGCAAGCGGCAACAGTGTTGGTGGAGTTTTTATGCAAGAAGGCAGAGTGGTTGCATATGAGAGCTGGCTGCTTCAAGATGCTGAACATAACATGAATGTGTATGAGAATTGGTAGCTGTAATACATCATGCTCTTACTGTGTGGAAGCACTATTTATTAGGTGCTGATTTTTATGTGCAAACTGATCACCAATCGCTGCGGTACTTTCTCGCTCAGAGAAAGTTGTCAGAGAAGCACATGAGATGGGCAAACTTCCTTTCCATTTTTCATTTTCAGATTGTTCATGTGGCTGGAAAGAAGAATGTAGTGGGGCTGATGCACTTTCCAAAAGGCCACGTACAGAAGCTATGTCCAAGAAACCACAAGTATCTGCAATTACTATAGCTTGTCACAATGAGCTAGATGCCATGAAGGAGAAGTATGCTACAGATGATGCTTTTGCACATATTTATGATCAGCTTATGGAGGGCAATCGGCATGATCACTATACTCTCAAGGAGGGATTCATGATGATGCATGGTAAGCTGTGTGTGACGCAGCCATTGAGGCATAAGGTGATCACTAAAAGTCATGCCCCACCGTATGCAGGACATAGGGATATTGAGGCTACAACCAAAGCAATGGAGCACTATTTCTATTGGCCTTCTCTAAGGAAGGATGTTGAGACTTATGTCAAGACATGTATCATTTGTCAAAAGGTGAAGTATGACAGGCAGAAGCAGCCCGGTTTACTTCAGCCTTTGCCCACCTTTGCCCATACCAGATAGACCATGGCAGAGCATCGGTATGGATTTTTTTTTAAAATCTCCCTCACACACCTACTGGTCATGATGGCATATGGACTATAATTATTCCAGTGAGGAAGAAGATTATAGCTGAGCAAATGGCAAAAGAATTCTGAAAGTTTATTTTCAAGTACCATGGGATGCCTGAGTCTATCGTGAGCGATAGAGATCCACGGATGACCAGTATGTTTTGGAGAGGCTTGTTTGATAACATGGGTACCTCACTGCTGTTTTCACCTTCATATCATCCACAGACTGATGGCCAATCAAAAGAGGCAAACTCTACAGCAATGCGTTGTTATGTGTTTGAGCACAAAACAAAATGGGAGTATTTGCCACTAAGGCACCGTTTGAAATAGTGGAAGGTGGGAAAAAGGTTCCTCCTATTTTGCATACAAAAGAGAAGATATTTGTGGCTGATCAGTATGTGGAAGACTTGCAGACAGCGTATGAAAAGGTTAAGTATGCCCTTCAACGCAGCCAAGACAAGCAGAAAAGAGCCGCAGATAAGCATCGCTGGAACATGGTCTTCAAGGAAGGTGACTAGGTATTGCTGCATTTTCTTAAGGCGCATCTCTAGAGCAAGAGAGGGAAGGTAAATCTGTATACCAAGCTGAATATGAGGTACTACAGGCCCTTTCAAGTTCTTGAGAAGATCAATGAGGTAGCTTACAAGCTGAAGTTACCTGAGAAGTGGACCATCTACAATGCTTTCCATGTTAGCCTGTCGAAGCCTTTTCGTGAAGAATTGCCACACGATATGCCAATTGAAGAGCAACCTGAAGTTGATGAACAAGATGAAGTCTTGATTCCTGACCAGATTGTGGCACAGAAGGATCGGAAGATTAACGGTAGAGTTTCCAGACGCTATCGAGTGAAGTGCAAGAATAATCCTGCAAACGATGCGATCTGGTTGGAGAGGAATGAATTGGCAAATTCACCACAGGTTTTGCAACTCTCCCTTGAGGCATTTGATCTTGAGTCTACTGCGGTAGCCGCTCATCCCGATTCATCAAAGCACAGGTCTAGAGCATTATCGGATGCTCCAGAGGGGGTAGCACCTCCGCTCCCACAGTGCAGATAGGCTCACAAGATATCTAGAGGTCGCTTGGTGACACTACGGTTCCACCCGAGGCACTGATGCTGATAGTGTTTCTGCCATGAGACTTCTATGATGAGTCGTCATCACACTCCAGACAGTTGATAGACTATCATATGGATGGATCTGCAGTCCCGCCGTATGTGCATTCTATATTGTAGTTCATGTGATGTACTACTATAGATTATGGGCTGTTTATGCCTATTGTGATATTCTTCTATATTTTCTGTAATTTTGGGACAGCGAACATGATAGTTTGTTGTTTCAAGAGGGGGGTATGTCACGGGGACGTGATGGCGAAGTAATTAAACTAACCGCCACTGAATTTGGCCTAGGGTTGCCAAGCTAGGCGCATTAATCAATGTCCAAAGGGTACTTATGATTATATGTGCAACAAGTGTAATTCCTAGTACTATTAGATTGGTTCTATTCACTAGGGTCATGTTTTAGAAAGTGACCCACAAGAGGTTCTATTCACTAGGATCATGTCTTAAAAAGTGGCCCCCTAGAGCCATTAAATTCCCACGTCCACTTTGCCATGTGTCCTAGTGTGTGCATGCTTGGGTTGTATGCTTCACTTGTGGCGCCTGTGTGTCCCATCTGGAAGCATTAATTAATGTCCAAAGGGTACTTATGATTATATGTGCAACAAGTGTAATTCCTAGTGCTATTACCTTGGTTCTATTCACTAGGGTCATGTTTTAGAAAGTGACCCACAAGAGGTTCTATTCACTAGGGTCAAGAGTACTCCAACATATTCATACTTTCTATTCATCCATAATACCAGAAGGCTCTGTAGGATCGATGAATAGAAAGAGAGAGAGAGAGCAAGGTACAAAGAGTCGATAGAGTCTACCGTCACGTCAAAACTAGGATCATGAAAATAGAGAGTACAAAGTACTTGTATCTAGACCTAGGACTAAGTGTCCTAGGTGTCACATAGGACTAAGTGTCCTATGTGGCCTAATAGGCACTAACACTACAAGTGCCCATATTTATGCCTACAAGGCACATACCATGGCCTATAGGGCATTAGTAGAACCACCAAGAGATGGCCTACAAACCCCCCTCCATGGGATCGGCTGAAGTACGCTGGAAACGTCTCAGAATACCTGGTATTTTCTGGTCATGGTGGCACATGTTCATCCAAAAGGATATAGACACCTATGAATGTACAAGGGATGTCAGATCATGTAACAAAGGGAACCAAGTGTAAATCCTGTCGAAAGACTTCGAACTTGGGACGAGGAAGTGCCTTTGTAAACATATCTGCTATGTTGTCCTCTGTGGCAAGATAGGACAACTCTATGTCTCTTGCTGAAAACCGCTCCCGAACATAATGATAGTGAACTTCAATATGCTTGGTACGCGCATGAAACCGGGTTACGTGCAATGGCCAAAGCACCCTGGCTGTCAGTGTAGACAATAGTGGAGGATGTCTGGCCAATACTAAGGTCTGTAAGTAACTGTCAAAGCCAAACACACTCTACTGTAGCAGTGAAAGCTGCCCTGTACTCAGCCTCACAGCTAGATGTAGCAACTGTTGGTTGCTTCTTGCTGAGCCAAGAGATACATGAATTGCCAAGCAAAAAACAATAGCCAGTATGTGACACTCTGGTGTCGGAACATCCTGCCCAGTCACTATCCGTGTAAGCATGCATGGTAAGTGAACCCTAATCACCATAGAAGAGGGCTAAATCCTAAGTGCGTCTGAGATATCTGAAGACTCTCTTCACTGCCTGCCAATGCTGTGTACTGGGCATGTGCATGAATCTCCTGAGCTGAGATACTGCATACTGTGAGTCAGGTTTGGTGTGACATAAATAAATAAGGCATCCAACAGCCTGCTGATAAAGAGTGATATCACATGGTGTGCTCCCATCATGAGCTGAGAATTTGAAGCCAGGGTTCACTGGAGTAGAGATTGGCTTGCAATCCTCAAACTGAAAACGATCAAAGAGCTATCCAATATACTTGCACTGAGACATCATGATACCCCCTCAACATGAGCAAACTGAATGCCCAAATAATAATGGAGCTGTCCCATGTCTGACATTTCAAAAATCTGCAGCAAATCAGTCTTGAAAGCTGCCCTTTGCTGAGTATCTGGGCCCATGATGAGCATATCATCCACGTATAAAATCAGCACTAAAAAATCAGATCCACTCCCACGGACATAAAGAGTGGGTTCTGTGGGACTATTTTGAAAACCAAGGGATAGTAAGCGTGCATGAATTTTGGCATACCATGCCTTGGGTGCCTGCTTCAAACCATAAAGGGCTTTTCTAAACCGGCATACCTTATTTTCAGAATTCACAACCTCAAAGACTACTTCTTCCCGCAGATCCCCATGAAGAAAAGCAGTCTTGATGTCAAGATGGTGCACTTGCCAATGATGATGGGCTACAATGGCAATGACACATCTAATGGCAATGATGTGGGAGCAAATGTCTCCTCAAAGTCAATGCCTTGTTGTTGGGCATACCCTTTTGCAACAAGACGGGCTTTGTATCGATCTATGCTACCATCAAATTTCCTTTTTAATTTGTAGACCCACTGGGTTCCAATGGCATGCTTGCCGGAAGGGAGCTGTACTAATTCCCATGTGTCATTTTTAGCAATGGAATGTAACTCAGCTCTCATTGCATCCATCCACTCTTTGCCGTCAAAAGCATCTTTATGGCACAGAGGTTCTTGATTGCAAGCTATAGCAAGGAGTGCAAACTCAAGAAAGTGACCATGCTGTCTATTCCCTGATCTTGTCTGGGCAGCAAAAGGCTGATCTTGTTTGCTGTCCCTCAATGTATCAAGAAGCCATCTGGGAACTTGCCTTTGCTGTCTATTGACAGCTCTTTCTTCAATGACTGCATCATGAATAGTGGGATCATTTTGTGCTGGAAGAGAAACCTGCAAATCAGCGTGGGGTAGTGGCTGATTATTGCTTGGTGGAGGGCCTGCAGGAGGCTCATGTTGCTGGTCAAAGTCCTCTGGATGGCAGAGGTAACCAAGATTCAAAGGTATCAAACATGTCAACATCTGGCTTAGCTTTGCAATCGACAAGAGGAGAAGCTGAATGTTCAGCAAAGATTACATCTCTACTAACAATAATCTTCCCAGTATTTGGTTCGTATAACCTACTCACCTGGCTGTAACCAATAAATATGCATTTGATTGCCTTGTCATCAAATTTATGTCTCAGCTGAGATGGTAGATGAACATCTACAAGAGACCCAAAAACTCTCATGTGTGATAGTGAAGGCTTCCTGCCTTTCCATGCTTCATAAGGTGTAACAGTCTACAATGCCCGTGTAGGTGATCTATTCAGCACATAGTTGGCACACATCACTGCATCAAGCCAAAATTTATTGGGCAAAGACTTGGCCTTAAGCATGCATCTGGCCATCTCCATTGTGGACCTGTTTTTCCTTTCAGAAACAGGATTCTACTGAGGAGTGTAAGTAGTAGTGCATGAGTGAACAATGCCCCGTGAAGACAAAAATGCGTCAAACTCCTTTGACATATACTCCCCCCCCCTAGCCTCTGTTGAGGGTGACAAGCTTGCATCCTGATTCATTCTCAACCATATTCAGCCACTTCTGAAAGCATAAGAAAACTTCAGATTTGGCTTTTCAAGGATATATCCAGCAATATCTTGTGAAGTCATCAATGACAGTCATGAAATATTTGTACCCCCCAATGGCATTTGTCCTCATTGGACCACAGACATCACTGTGCACTAGCTGCAATTTCCTTTGTGAGAGTTTTGGACAAAGCTTTTGAAAAGAAAACTGATGCATCTTACCCAAAAGACAACCCTCACACACATGTTTGGAAACTGTGAGAGTTTGAGGTACATCATTTGCCCTCTACTATGAATGTAGCTTTGCAAGAGCTCTATAATTGAGATGACCCATTCTCTCATGCCAAAGATGAGTTTCAGCAAGCTGTGAATCTGAAATAGCAAATGCTTCAATAGAAAGTGCAGCTGAGTGATGATCAAGGTGATAAAGGCCCTTTTGCAAAGTGCCAGTGAAAACTATGGCATTGTCATCACAAAGATCATAAACTAGGCATCTATAGCCATCAAAAATCACTCTGAAACCTGAAGTAGCAATTGCTAAAATTGAGATCAAGTTGACTTCAATTCCAGGCACAAAGAGAACATTTGTCAAAGTGACAGGATGACTTGAAATAGATGTGAGCTGCACATCTCCAATTCCTTTTACAGCATATGAAGCATTATTAGCACATGTGACGGTCCCCCCTCGAGGTGCATCAGCTAAAGAGTGAAACAACTGTCTGCAAGATGTGACATGCTTGGAAGCACCACTATCAAAGTACCAAGACTGAGCATCATCAGCCATAAAGAGTGCATCAGCTTTGGAGGGATCAAATGAGCAATGGACAGCCCATGCCCAATCATCCTGAAGAGCATGTGCATGTGAAGCATCTGCTGGCTCATGGGATTCAATAGCATGTGAGGCATTAACTGTCAATCCTGCTTTATTTTTCTCCGAAGCAATGCGCTTCCTGCATTCTAAGATGTCATGTCCAAGCTTGCGACAATAGTTACATCTTTTCTTCTTTGACTTATATGCTGTATTTTTAGATGCATGGGAGGAATTGCAGCTGCTATGCGTAGATTTTGGCTTACCCATAGGCTTGGAAGCATTGCCTCTTCCTGTCTACTGTGAAGCAAATGCATGATCAGGAATAATGGCTTGTCTATTTAGGACTAAGTGTCCTATGTGGCCTAATAGGCACTAACACTACAAATGCCTATATTTATGCCTACAAGGCACATACCATGGCCTATAGGGCATCACTAGAACCACCAGGAGATGGCCTACAGGCTCCAGATTAACATTGACAAAAGAAGTTTTTGGGTTTTGCTCTGATAGTATCTGGTAGACATGTATCTTTTCCCAAAAAAAAAAACACACTTAGAAAATGCTTTTAAAAAGCCATATAACGATCAGCTGTTCAGAAGAGCACTATCAAAAGGAAAAGAGACGTGTTTGGGGTCTGTCTGAAAGAAAGAAAAGAAAGAAATTTTATTAGAGTCTTCAGAATACCAATGGGTCTATGAGACTAAAAGAAAACCTGATACAAATCACAGTAAGGGTGGAGCTACTAAAACGAGCATCATCATCCATGCTAAAAGTCTGATCATACATAATCAAATCAAATACATCTGGATGTAACAATGAAAAGAAAAGGACTAAAGCGGAGCGGAATCCTCCGTATGTCATGTCGCCCTAGCTGGTGCATAGCCGGTGATGGGACGCTGGTGCCCGTCAAGGGGTGCTATACATCTCGGTCTCTTGGACGAGGCTCGACGCAAGACCAAAGCCACCATGACTCCCATGGGACGTATCCCAGGTCTAAACAATGACGAGAGGTCCCCCAGAGTGATCTGTGTGTCCCCTCGACGTCTCGTGCGTAGTGCTGCGGTCGTTGGGTCGGGGTCTCTGTCACGTCTGCAGCTAGAGACTAGACGATCAATGTCACTCGATGGGAAGAACTCTGTGATCCTGATCTGAAAGCTGTCTAATGATGTGGCCAAGCCCCGTCACCTAAGTAAGTACTCTCTGTGTTGGACCCCCTCGTGAATGAAGGCCACGAGGCATCTCTGATCTGGGTAGGCCAGAAATCTGAAAAGGAGCCCGGAGCTCTCAGAAGAGGCAGTGGTAGCAACCTCGGATCTCGTAGTACACTGGGCACCTGAAAATAAAATGCTCCTTCGACTCGACCTCCTGACAGTTGCACAATATGCATAAGCGATGCTCCCTAGGAATCCCCTCTGCTCTACCACTCTCTATGCGGAGGCGGTGTGATGATACCCGAAACTATCCGATGGAGATCCGTAGTGAGTGAGGCATATGAAGCTTAGTGTACCCCGGTGGTGTGATGAATCCCTCCTCCAAAATACGAAGACAGTAATCTCTGTAGAAGCTCAACTTCACTAGAAGCTCCCTCGGCTCCAACCAAGTCCTAAAGGTGTGTAGCTGCAAGAGATCCTCACGAATGACCTGGTTGGTGTGTGGCCCGATCAGGATGGTGGGTAACCTTGAAGAAGGCACAGCCAGTGTGGGAAACTGTCTAGCCAGGGATTCCTCAGTCACAAGATGCCTACAAGCCAAGCTTTGCAACAACACATGAGACACTCTAAGGTCTTACTAGGTCTTTCCTAACGCCTGTTCACAAACCATCCAGCTAGACATTCACTAAGGGGACCGCAAGTCGGATCTGTTGTCCACCTATCAGTAGGCTACAGCAAACAAGCTAGATGTGTTTGGCCATGATACTAGCCATTGTCTCTCAAGCATCATCTTTGCATAGAGAAGAGGGTTGTTGTGTGGAAACCAGCAAGACCTAATGCATCACAAGACCCCCTCTCATGATGTATGCCCCCCCTCCTCATAGCCTCAAATTGCAAAGCCTGGTTGCCCGTTGTGACCAAGAAACCATGCCCCATGTGAACACCTAACAAAAGCGAGCAATGATCCTGAACGTACTCCATATATGCTTAGCTAGCAGACACTGCTAAAGGTAACGTTGGATAAAGTAGAGTAAAGCATTCAAAATTTCGGGAGACAATCAACTGGAATCTACCAATGGGGCCATGAGCCACTCCGTTTCGTCCCATCACAGCTACCGGAGTGGGCGGCCCACCCATAGCCAAAGCCCCCACCAGGATTGATGCTACTTCTAAGCCGGTCCAGCTCGATAACCCAACACATCCTTCACCAACCAATCGCTCGGACCCTTTGGCAAGGTATCTAAAACATGCACCCATATATACATGATATCCAAGAACAACCAAGCATTAGTAAAGCCCGATTTGAGGGGGCTGGCGGACTCACACAGCCAGCCATAGAATCAATATAAAGAATCACCCTATGAACCTCAAGGTAGTCAAGCACCAAGCCCCATCACCAGACACAACCTTTGTGTCCCGTACCACAAGATTCCACCAATCCTAGTGTTCAGCTGGACTAGGCATAGACTTGCACCAGGTCCAAGTCTCCCAAGGAGTCTACCCTATGGGATCTCCTCAAATGAGCTCTAAGACTTATACAGAACTACCCAGGGGTGCCCCTGACTTAAGGGCACTATAATATTGGATATGGACTTAACGTCACACTAGACCCCTTTTAAAGGGTCCCCTGCTTGGATCTAACTCCATCATAATACCAACGTATGCTATGACCTTAAGGATAGAAGATTTCTCCAACCACAAAACAACCTTACCGCTGCAAAGATGCCACATTCTCCCAAAAGTTATAATTGCACGTCCTGTCCCACCATTTGATAAGGAGCTCAGGAAGTACCAAATTCCTAAGAGGTCTCTCTCTATGATATAAAACTGCTTCTACCTCATGAGGTATGTTAACAGACAACTTTTTAAAGCAAATAAGCTCCTCTACAAAGACTAAGGGATCTATAGAAATTAAGCTATCACTTGTGACTAACATCTCTTTGAGGTAGCTAAGATGAAAGACAAGATGTAAGTCTAGCTTGTAAGCTACATTATTAATTACGCAGTTGCCTTGGTGTTGAGGCTGGAACATCCTTGGAGTAGCCCCGTGGTCGGGTTCTTGACTTGAGTAGATTGCACAATGTTTGTGCTGGGGCTGGAGGGCTAGACACAATGCACCAAGGGGGGATGAGGTAGCAGCAAGGCAGGAATAGGTGAGATGGCAGCAACACGGGATGAGGCAGTAGCTACCATGCACAGGTGAGATGGGTGAAGGGCAAGCGGGGTGGGCTGAGAGAGAGGCGGGATGGGCTGAAAAGGCTAAGCAGGAAAATCTTCGCTTCAAATTGTGCAGTGTCTTTGTATAATTATATGATGTATAGTATTTTATATATACCTAGATAAATCCACGAACATTCCCAAACTCATCCTCTAAAAACACAACATAGTGCAGTTTCAATCTCATGATAGTCACTCACAAGGTTGAAAACCACAAACTCCATCATGCATAGCAGGGACTAGCTACTATGACATCCCCACTAACGTCATCAGCGCCCAACAGTGGGCGTAGACCATAGTATAAAAATATGCTCTCACACATACAAATCCACACACCCACACATACTTGAGCATCCATTTATACAAAGTCTTCGTACTGAGTTTCTATCGGCACTCCGGAGGTGAAGGGCAGACTCAGCCATGATGAAGGCTAGCACTAAAGGAGAAGGCTAATCAAAAGGTAGTCCAAAATCTCTTCATTCAAGCTACAACTGCTTGTGAAGTCTAAACATTTTCATTTTAGTCTCTCCCCAACGAGCATCTAAATCTAAATCTAGCTGATAGGGCAACGCACCGTTTAAGATAGAAAGAATTATCACAATACCAACAGGCCGCAACTTGGACGAAAACTTCAGAAGGTGAAATTTGCATGTCCGCTAATACGGCAGAAGCATATACCTAGATGAATCCAGGAACATTCCCAAACTCATCCTCTAAAAACACAACATAGTGCAGTTTCAATCTCATGATAGTCACTCACAAGGTTGAAAACCATAAACTCCATCATACATAGCAAGGACTAGCTACTATGACATCCCCATTGACGTCATCAACGCCCAACAGTGGGTGTAGACCATAGTATAAAAATATGCTCTCACACATACAAATCCACACACCCACACATACTTGAGCATCCATTTATACAAAGTCTTCGTACTGAGTTTCTATCGGCACTCCGGAGGTGAAGGGCAGACTCAGCCATGATGAGGGCTAGCACTAAAGGAGAAGGCTAATCAAAAGGTAGTCCAAAATCACTATAGTATTTTACATTTTCTAGGTGAAACCCCAGGCAAATTTCTTGAAGTGTTCTAAATGAAACCTACAAAACATTTCTTGTAACACTGCAAACACTATGTTCGAGAAGGTTAGCAATGCCACATCAATAAGGCAGAATACTTGAGACAAGATTGCTTGTTGCATCCATTGGAGTTCCTAGATAAGAAATGGGAAAGTATCTCCATCAAATTTATTGTTGGATTGGCATGAACCAGAAGAGGGCATGATGCCATTTGGATGGTGGGATAGACTAAACAAGATGGCCAAAGCCATTCCAATGAGGACTAGATTTTGTTGCTTAACTATCACAGTTGTTTGTGAGAAAGCTATTTAGTCTAAATCTGTTACTAGCTGCGATCGTGAGTATTCACGACTCCAAGTTTACAAGTTATTTTTTGCGTGAAGTTTTCAAAAAACTGGACAATAAGCGCAGTATGAGTTTATCTAATGGATGAGATGGGTAGACTAAGCGATAATCCGGATTCTCGAGGATATGCTGTGACCTTATGTGTCCCAAAAGCAATCTGATTGGAAAGAGTATCTTCCTATGAACTGAGTTTGCATACCATAGTTCAAAACAATCTGCCACTCAGTCGAGTCTATTTGTGTTTATGTTCAGTCGAAGGCTTCATGTATTATTGGTCTACTGAACATCATGTTAGAGCAGCTGCTGACTTTTTGTAATTGCAACAATATACGTTGCAATTTGTGAAGGAAAACTTTCACAGGGCTGAGGATAGAGCTCAGCTATATGCAAATCAGAAGCGCTCACCTCGAGTTTTTGTAGCCAGCCAGTTTGCTTATCTTGTGATGGAGAAGGACTCTTGGGCGTTACGAGCCGGTGAAATTTATAAGCTGTCAGGACGTTATTGGGTCCTTGTTTGGTTTGCTCCACCCTTAAGCAATCCCGCCCAGGTGTGTCTCACGGGCATCCACAGCCCGTGGCATGCTGGACTGCACGTCAAAGGCAGCCACATCAACAGCAGGTGCCATGACAGCACAGCCTATCCTGCAGCCACGAGACTCCCTCCCGCAGCCATCAGTTCCAACTCTACAGCATGGTTGTCCTCGTTTGATGTACGGAACGTCCCGTACCGTACCGTTCGATCCATACGTTATGTTTGGGGGGGGGTTTGGTTTCGTTCGTTTTTTTTTGGATGGCTCGTTTTGTTATTGGTGATGGTTCTGCCAAACTGATTTTGGGCCTCCCAAAAGGCAAGGCTCCATATAAACCCCTTCTCTCCTCACTATGATCTCACACTAAGCATCGACTCTCCCTTCTCCATCTCCAACAATTGACAAGGCTCAAGCTGCATCAAGCATCTCCATCTCTCTCCCTCTTTATTTCCATCAAGCACCTATATAACATGTTTGTACAAGTTTTAAGGCTTGTACAAGTACCTACTCCAAAACTCTAAAATCTGTCTTTTTTGGGGGGTATCGAACATACCATCGGACGTACGGCTAAGATTTTTTAGTTTGTTTAGTACCGCACTAATATCAAACGGTACACATCAAACGCGATCGTGCGTGCCAACCATGCTCTACAGTGAGGAATTCAATTGTATTCAGCCCTATTGGGCATACAGATATTCGGTTATTATTTCCCACTTCAGAGGCCCTTTATATTCCTCCTCAGATTCTCACACTCACTCTACTATTCCACTTGTGTTTGAGAGCATTATTCTCTCAGTTCAGTTATTAGTGAGTAGAGAGTGAGTCAGGCTTTCTCCCTGCTACTACAGTGTGACTCCAAGTCTTTCCTCAGCCTCCACACCAGCCGAAGGTCTAACTAAAGCCCAAGAAACCCAAGAAAACCTGCCATGGTCAGCTCCAATCTGATTGCAGGTCTGTATCTCCTGTCCCAAACTCAGGAAGCTGCCAAGAGACTGTGCAAAACAGCTCCAGACATCCAAACGCTTGTCACAACTGCCTACCAGCATTTTCTTGGTCGTTGAGCCTGCACAAAAAGTCTTTGCTGCCCCTAGATGATGTTCCATGCCAAGAGTGGGTAGTATTATCTGCATATTTTCTGCTCCAAACAGGTGGTTCCCTTCCAATCAAGACACTCTTATACGAGGGCTTTTGTCAGGGCATTGTGGCCCCCTTTCAAAAATAAAAAGTGTGAGGGGACAAACGCCCTTCTCACCTCCATAAAGGCCAACCTACAAAGGGGGAAACAAGGAGAAAGAGATACCCAGCAAACAAAAAAATGGCAAAAGGGGACAAAGGTGATAAGAAAGATGACAAACAAAAGAAGGAAGACGAGCAGCAAAGACAGGCCAAACTAACTTTGAAAGGAGAGACAAAGGCCTTCAATAACCACTGCAATCACAGTGGGTCTCAAACAGATAGCGCTATTGTTCAAAAGGGACCTAGCACATCCGCCTCGGATTGAGCCCCACACACAAACTTAGCCTCAGCATCAGCATCAGCGTCCGCATCAACTTCAGCTTCATCTTCAGCTCCAGCTTCAATCTTACCCCAACCCCATCACATCATCATCCTCCCCCCCAAACCATCTATGGTAATGATAACACCATATATGGTGATGAAAGTGCCACCAGGGTCAGCCTCAACACTGATGTAGACATCCAATGATTGCAATCACATGCTCTCTTAGCCCAACGGCCTACCACACCACTCTATGCCTCACCATCAGTACGCCTCATTTCCATCACCCCTACCCCTCAGCCAGCCATCGTGCGGACTCACTACATTCCACACTCTAGATGCCCCCTCACCACTCGCAGTCCGCTGTCCCCATGTCCCTACACCTTTAGGCGGAGCACAACTGTCTCATCCACAGCCTGGGACAGAAGATATCACAGCTTCGTAAAGAGTTGGCAGCCGTAGCAATAGCCCCGAGCATTGGTCCAACAGTAGAGGCAATAGAGGCACAGATAGCCACCATGCAGTTGGCTATCGCAGAGACTTCCAAATGGGTGGATGTCACGAATAGGAGCCTGCGAAGGCCTGCATTTCAGCCACGCTTTTTGAAGCAGCAGCAGAGAGCCATTAAGGCTCTCAGTGTCAAAGTAAAGGCATCCCCCGCACACCTGCCACTCCCATTGATGATGCGACCAGCTTCGTGACCTTCACTCCATTAGTCCAGAAGTAAAGGATTAAGGGGGCCTGGCACATAGTAGCGGGACCCCAACCAAGCTCAGCCTCTCATCATACTAAGGGACACTCAAGCTCGCCATGCGACACTACGTAGACGATCAGCCCTACATGACCACCCAGGGATCTACTCGGATGGAGCCTTACACCTCTGCAAGTAGAGGAGAGGAAGACCTTCATACAGCAACGGGATATTGCCTACAAGGAGCGGAAGCGAGCAGTAGTCTGAGAGAGCCGGCTCTTCATAGGTCCCCATATGGCATCTGGTGGCTCCCCTTCATAGCAAAGGTCAAGACATAGCTTTTTACACAGAGACACATTAGAGTCCAGAGTGCCCTTTGCCAGAAGTAAAGGGCACTCTCGACTCTAATGGCAAGGAGGGGACCTGGGCAGTAGTCCGAGAGGATGGGCTCTTCATAGCTCCCCGACGGGCATCAGGTGGCTCCCCTACATAGCAAAGGTTGAGACATAGCTTTTTACACAGACACACATTAGAGTCCAGAGTGCCCTTTGCCAATAGTAAAGACACTGCCCCATCCTACTGGCTGAGACTGGTATGATACCTCTCGACAAGGTTGCAAAGATGCATGCCAATACGATACCACACAAGGCATTAGAAGGTACGCAAATCAGTGGATGGCATAGAGAGGGAATGAAATGGATGGAATCATGGAGCACAATGGCTACTGATATACAAAAAGATCCATGTGAAGTTAGGGATTTGGTGATATACAAAATGCTACAGAAATGATGGCAGGACCTGGGGGCAAAGTGCAGTTCTATAAACAGGGAATTAATCCGATGGACAGCTATGGAATGCAAAAATACCTCGGCGAAGACATATCAATGTCTAAACGGCATCTAATCTGCAAAATGAGAACTAGCTCACATGATCTAGAGATAGAGAGGGGCAGGTGGACAAGACCCAAGGTCCCAAGAGAGGAAAATTTCTGCAAACTAGCGAGGGGAGCGGTTAACCTGAAACTTGTTGAGATTACTACATCAAAGCACAAGGCGTGCAAAACCAGCCTGCGGGCACTCCGAAAGGGGCCATGGAGGGGCTGAAAGAAAGGAAGAAGGCCCGCCAATAATGCACTTAAATACAGTAATTTTATTTTAAAAACCAGATCTAGAACGAGAAAATTATCAAAACGAAATAATATTAATTGACACACAAACTGGATAGAGAAATCAAAACCTGAAATGCACGACGTTGTTGGCGGCATCTACCACAGGTTGCAATAAGACAGTTGAATGCCAAGTCCTGTCATTTTTAGAAAACACTATAATCTGAAGCGTAAAAAAACCTTAAAACATTGTTCAACAATAAAAGAATTGCTGAAATCTTAAGCCCACAAACATAAACACATATGCACAGGTCTGCATGAGTTCATGCGTGTGCACACACTTTTGCAAAGTGAAGAAGTAAAACGAGTGCCAACTGCATTTTTCAAAATTCATGGATGTAATAGACGAACAAAATGTGGTTTCTTGTTCAAAGCAACAAGCTCCTCGTGAGACAATATACAGTAGCAGCCTTTGGTCCAATAATGCAAACATAATATGATTAAAAATAAAGCTATCTTCAGATAATATATTGGTGGCCTTTGATCCAATGACACACAATGCATTTGCAAACATCATGTCATTCAAAATCAAGTTATGGATAAAATCCTCGCTTAAAGTGTCAATGATATAAACCAGCTAAGACATGCATAGCCCAAAGAAAAAAAATGAAAGAGGCATCGAGACTCTATAAAGGCCGTCTTGAGATATATTGAGCAGTATATAGAACTAGATGACATCTTTTTGACCGACCAGCGGTGTCTTTCTGCAAGAGTGCAGATTCATGGAAGTCAAGTTGTGTTTTCCTATATAATACAAGTCGCACAAAAGATCTAGAAGGACTACCCCTGAATGAGGAACTGCTAAACCCAACAAACTCCAACAGAAAAACTAGCTGCAAGTGAACCCTTTCAAGCCTCTGCTATCAAAAAGCAATCCATTCTCAGACATTCTGATGAGATAGCATTAAAATATCAATCAATAGCAGGTTAAGAGAAGATAACCATGCTACCGCCTGGCCCTGAGGTTATACCTAGCCAATGATGACAAGTGTTACGTCCAGGAGTTTGATGCTACCAAACATGCAATCATACAACCTTATCGTGGGCCTTAGGCTACCCGGTGGCACCCCCAACCCAATAGGCCAGGGAAAGAACGGAACCATGGAAGCTCGTCCTGCAAAGGGGGCTTCTCAGAAACACTCCCCACACAGGATGTCAGTGGAAACAGTCTTATAGGTGGATCTCCTCCGAGGCTCCCTTGACTGGGAAAGGCTCTCCATTGATGAGGAGCCTTTCCAGAGTGTGGTAGAGATTAGCGAGGGGCCTCATTCGGACCAGCCCGTCCCACAGGGAGGAGTTTGAGAGGCACATGGTTGTAAGACTCGTTAAGACACGACACGTCAGACACGCTTCAGACACGAGTGTCTAAAGTGTCTTAAAGATAAGACACATAAGACATGTCGTTGCGGTTATAATAATAAATATTTGATTAATATTTGTATAAGTACACAAGTGTACAACTTGCTAGCATAGCTAGCTGCTAGATTCTAGAAGTACGATAAGCTACACTTTAACAATGCAAGAAGTAACTATGCACTTGTACAATGTAGTTAAGAATCAAGACTCGTCACTCAAGACTTTGAAGTTAAAGTTAAGACTCGTGACTCAAGAGCTTGCAAGTTAAGAGTCACGACTCAAGGGCTTGCAAGTCACGACTCAGAACTTTAAAGGTTTAAACTAATAGTTGAATCTTGATATTCAAAATTCAAATAAACAACCTAAGAAGAGCCTAGATGCAAATCATCATAGACCAATAAACATAAGTGACATGAATAAAATCTGCATCTCAATACATATAATTGAAAGGAAACTTTCGACTCTCAGCAGTCAAATCTCTCAAGATTCATCCTAATCCGAATCTGCGGGGTCCTACCACTGCTGGATCCAAACACCATCCATGATAGCATGGTTAAGTCAAACTGAATGTTTCTTGTTACAACCCACCCACAAAAATTAAAAAACAGAAGTGTCTAAAGGTGTATTAAGGTAAGACACGTGTCTTAAGTGTCTTAAGTGTCTTCTCATAAGACACACCAGTGTCTTAACAACCATGGAGAGGCAGCCGCTCATATGGCACCTAGAGGTCCAAGATTCGGAGGGATGCATGTTAAGTCAGCGGACTCACATTGGATGGGCATAGTGGGACATTGGACCAGGCAGATCCTTCGGAGCTTGGAGATAGCTCCCCATGGAGGCAGAGGCCAAAATTAGCCCTCTCACCTTTAGGGGGCAAGCACCCGGATGGCAAAGATTTGATGCTGCTATGCCTGATTCCTAGTGGAAGAGATTACACAACCCCTATACCCCACACTACTAATTGGGGCAGTTTTCACGGACTTGGATACCTCTCAGGACTCGCTTCTTTCGGGAGTCTCTAGGATCATGTTGCTGCAGATTCTACAGGATTGGACCAAGAGGCTTATTGTAGGCAAAGACAAAGTCAATGGATGAGCCAGAGGCGGCCTTAGAGGGGGTGGAGTGGCCAAGAATTAGGATAGTGGGTCGCTTGGGCAAGACTTGGTACATTGACCGCGCCATAGTTTTATGGACCCCGACGGGAGCAATCTGTGACATATAGTGGGATTCACGGAAGTGGTTCTGGCCAGCCCGAATAGGGCACTCAGACAGGGTGGAGGAGGTCCCTTTCTTTTCTTTCACAACTCGCATTGGGAGCCGGCTACAGCTTGAGGCAGCAACATGATCCCCCTCGAGGGAACGGCACTAGATTGAGCAAGATGTCCCGAGTGAAAGAAAGAAAGTTTATCAAAGTCTTTGAAAGACCAATGGGTCTATGAGATTGTGGAAAATCCTGATACAAACGAGTTATGTGGGTGGAGCTACTACATCAGCATCCACTCCAATGCAGAATGCAAAATGATAAGTGATGAGTCATGTCAAAATGACGATCGTCTACACAACACTAACATCCTCATCATCAGAGCGTCAACGGGGATGAGGTAGTGAGGGCATAAAGTTAGAGATAGAGTGCCGGCGATTGCCCATGGATGTGGTCCTGTGTCGTCTCCTGGTTGTAGCTCTAAGTTTGAAAAGGACTACTGTAACCCGTGATCGAAGTAGACATTCCCAGTGTCTGATTGCCTCGTGAATGAAGGCAGCTAGACATCTCTGGTCTAGAAAGGAGGGAAAGCGGGACAATATCCCATAACTGCCTCTGAAGAGGTAAAAGAAACGCCCTTGAATCTCATAGTATATTGGGCATCTGAAAATGAAATATTCCTCCGATTCAATCTCTCGTGTGTCACATAATGTGCATAAATGCCTCTCCATGGGCAAACTCTCAGCCCAATGACTCTCAATGCAAAGTCTATGTGAAGAGACCCCAAACTGCCCTATAGAGATCCTCAATGAGTGGGGTAGGTGGATCTGCGTATATCCTAATGGGTCTATAAAACCGTTTGCTGTGATATGTAAGCAATGATCCCTGTAGAAGTTGAGCTTCACTGGAAGCTCGCTCAGTCCCAACTAGGTCCTGAAAGTGTGTAGCTGCAAAAGATTCTCACGAATGACCCGGTTGACCTCATGAGACAGGAGAGGCAAAAAAGACACGTCAACGCAATAGTGGAAGGGGGGGAGTCTATCCATGTGGAGTCCCATCTCTGATCACCTGCTACTGATGGTGCCATAGAGGAGGACACTGCTAGCCACGGTAATCTGCTGCGTGCATAAGTGCAATCTTCGTATTCCCTAATCCGATATAGCTAGGTGATAACCTGAAATGCAGCATCAACCTGTCCAAACTCTGCCTGAATGATCTGGTGAGGAACTGAAGACTTACTACGAACATAGTTATCAAAAACGGCTGTTTCTAGCTTGGAAACGGAAATGCAAAAACGAAAACGGCGTTCCTTCCAGAAACACCGTTTCTTAATCAGTGTTTTTTTTTAATGGCTCTCTTTTTATTAAACTGTTTTTTGCCCTCTTTTATTTAAACTACTTTTCGTCGATTCGTTGTCTCCTATCATCGTTTCCGCCGCCCCTCGTGCTACTGCTCTCCAACCTCTCCATCTTTGATTCTTGAGCCCTGGCACCCGCAACCTGCTCTCCTCTCCATCCCTCCATCCTACAGGCTGCAGCCTTCTCTCCATCCTACAGGCTGGCAGCTGCTCTCCATCCTCAGCCTGCTCTCAGCTCTCCATCCCTCAACTATCTCTCCTCTCTTAGCTCTCCATCCTCCTTCTACCTCTCATCCTCCTTCTACCTCTCATCCTCCTCCGACTCCTTCTACCTCTCCATCCTCTTTCACCTCCCTATCCTCCTTCTACCTCTCCATCCTTTCTCACCTCTCCATCCTCCCTCTCACCTCTCCATCCTCCCTCTCAAACTTCAGATTGTTGTAACTTCAAACTTGTTAGAAGTTAGAACTTAGAACTTAGTTCATGACACATGTTGATTGTTGAAGCATCATTCATGGATAATAGATGATACTAGATAGATCAATCGTCATAGGAATTTAGAATCATAGAAGCATGCATGATGCTTGAAGTATAGGTAATTGTATTATGTATAATTTGCACGCTATTCATAATTGTATTATGTATAAAAAATAATTCTTTATACATACATTGTACCATATTACCGTTTCTTCCATTTCCGTTTCGGAGCGGAAACTCTGTTTCCTCGGTTTTTTTCGTTTTCGTTTCTTCCATTACCGTTTCAGCTGGCAACTATGACTGCGAATCATCCATGATAGCATAAGAACATGTAGGCGCTCCACCCGAGCCCATTTTAAATCTGACAGATCCAACCCCCAACTAGGACTGCCATACATCCCCACTAGGAGGACCAGGTCCACGGGTCGTGGAAATGTGAGCAGAAGCACTGCCTCTCTAATCTGGCCAATGAAGTGTATCCTTAGCTCAGTCGAGCCTACATCGCCAGTCTCATAGTAAAGATAGATCGGCGCATAGTAGCTTGGGATGTGTTCAAGATCATGACCTTGGTTTTACCAAGGTTGACCTTCAAATCATAAAAATCACAAAAGGACTGTAGTGCATCTAGGTGTCTCTGGAGACCCTCTACTGAGGAAGATAAGAGTGCCACCAAATGATCTCTTGGTCATAACCCAAGTCTTACGGACACCTGATGAGGCAAGCTCTCGGAACCGTATCAAAGGCTTTGTAAAAATCCACAAAGCAGCAAACCTATTTCCGTGTCCTCACCTCCTCAATGATACATCTAAGTGTGAGGATGTGATCCATGGTCCCACGATCAC
Source organism: Dipteris shenzhenensis (assembly GCF_047967505.1). NCBI lineage: Eukaryota > Viridiplantae > Streptophyta > Polypodiopsida > Gleicheniales > Dipteridaceae > Dipteris > Dipteris shenzhenensis. Next base: position 46,148,741 of record NC_141627.1, on the reverse strand, counting down.
GTCGGAATCCAGCCTGTCCATCTGCTCTAAGTCCCTGCATCTCTGCGGATCGACTGACCTCAGAATCAAGCACTAATGCATAAATCGTGCACATGACAAGTCCGATCATAATGGACTTGTAGTTCTCTGGGCTCATGTGATCCCCTGCCTTGTGAATGGGTGAAATAGTGTTAGCAGTCCACGTGCGTGGGAACCCCCGACCCTGAGCGTAGAAGATACGTCTACCATCTACCTTCATCTGCTCAAGCCCAGCGCTGATGGATAGAATCCCATGCGCTAGCAACCATAAGAAATACGAGATCTTGCGTGGTCGCAAATTGGTCTAGAGATGAGGTCAGAAGTGGGAGATAACCTCTCAGGTGGTTTTACTCGCTTCCCACATGGAAGGGGCTCTAGCGCACCCTGTCCTCCCGGGGCTGATCACCCATACCTCTTTTGTAGTATCTCTACACCCCATCTCATAGCACCTCCCACTCCACAGATCATTCACACTACTTATCATGACATACATTTCGACCGTAGCCTTTCACCTATATATTCAGCTCCCCTTTACATACTTCTCACATATATTGACTTTATACCCTTACTAGAGGATCGTGCTGCTCTAGTCACCCAGTCACTATAGGAGGCTGCTCTTCACAGTTTCCCTCACATTACTCGCTCCACTTGTCCACCACCACCTGGGACCGTCCCTTGTAATAGTTGGTACGATGATGATTGCAAGGCTTTATGCCGTCAACTTAGATTCGAAACCAAAAACCACCTCCCAAATGAACCAGAGATGCTATGTGAGTACCGTTGATTGGTACGTAGGAAGAAGTTGGATTTCGTCTGTGGAAACGAGGAGTGAGTATTGAATATTATGTTTAGTAACAACTCTAAGGACTTTTGACGGAGATTTCTAGAGGGGCGGTCCCCTTCACCACTCACTGACACTCAAAAATGGCATAATTATGCACACACACGTTATGATATCCCTAATCAGCTAGCTCTTGACCTCTCACACATACCCCGCCCCACATCTTGCACACTCTTCACTAAGGGGGGTGTGAAGTATGCCGTTCACAATGGCCGAGCAAAAGATCATGAGGGCCTATGCACTGAATTCATTGCATATCGGATTAATCTCCTAGCCCTGATCTTAGCAAAGCTCTTTAATGAAGCGAGACGATTCCCCACTGCCTTTGGAGATGCCATGTCGCACAGAGGATCTAGTTCGCCTCCCTCAGGATTGTGGCCAACACACAACGGATGCAAAGGGACTTCACTTGGGGGATAGTAGCCTGGCTCACGAAGTCTCGCCAACGTACAGGATTCATGAACAGCAGGACTCCCGGATGAGGTCTACGATGCATGGCCGCCTTCCCGATCACGCCCATCACCTTCACCAAAGGATGGTGTTTGGGAGACAATGTCCAACATTAATGCTTGGAACATTTGAGTCGACTACATCGTCGCCAGGTGCAATCGGGTGATGAGAGGCAAACTGGTCTCCTTGGGTGGCTACCCTAGTTGCCATTTGGCAGGACATCATTTTCACCTTATGCGCCACTTGTAAGAGTGGTACCCTAGGATCAAGTCCGCGACCGCCAAAAGGCAAGGATATTTCTGCAAGTCCTGGCCTGCAAGAATCTTTCACACCCTTTCCGCGAGGGGTGTTCGTAGGATGTATAGACCACCACCCTAGTTGCTAGCTCTTGTCTCGGAGTCTCTCTAGGCATTGAGCTGGGAGACCCGAAAACACGCTGGCTTTCCTCTAGCTGGCAACTAGTTCTGTTTTTCTATACTTGCCATCCTCAGCTCCTTTCGAAAGTTGTTTGTATAGTGTTTTAAAGCATTAATAGAAGATAATTTTCTCTGCGGAAAAAAAAAGGGACCACATAACCAAGTCTCTTCTCTTTGACACCCAACGGGGGTGTACAATAGTCCTTTTTAGAGGAAAGATCTATCGGAGACAGATTGGTCCATATAGAGAGACTACAAGTTCTCCTTCTTGCTCAGATGATCCGGAGCAAGGCTCGGTGCCACACCATATTCTATTAGTAGAGTTTGGGGTTACTATCCAAAACTTGATGCAGCCTTTAAAGCGGTCACTTATCTCCATAGAGTCGGGGGGGACTTTGGCACCATGATATCTAAACGACATAAAAAATGTATGAAGTATCAAAAAAATGTCAAATATGTGCCAAGGATCACCAAAAACTTTCAAGCTTAAATATTGATGGGATCGTGTTCTTTACACAAAGCTAAAATGCACAATAAAGGATTGATTTTCCTGTTCACGCAGCAGATATGAATGGCGTTGTACTTTAATGGCAAAGTGATGCCGCCGCATGTCCTACATAAACAGCTCACTACTAACCTTTGGCATAGGAGGATGACTCACATCAACCCTAAAAGCCTTTGCATGCTAAAAAGCCTTAACATGGTGGGCAAGTTGACTTTCCAAACATATGAACAGAAAGGACAGCAGCTCCTCTTGATCTTGCGCACACAAACTTGGTTGGGCCTACAAACATTGAAACGAAAAGTCATGATTAGAGCCCTTGAATAGATGAGGTTCTCTTGGTTCAAACGAGAGATATATAGGACACATGAGGATAGCTACAATGTATATATAAACTACCATGAGCCCAAAAATTGTAAGTGTAGTTAATTGTTCATTGACCATGAAATACAATAGGTCAACCCCAAGGTTCAATACAATAGTGGAGGGTCCTTCTCCAATTCTCACTGAGTGCAATTATGTCAACTTTTAACATATTGGCACTTGGGGGTGGATCATTGGTTTGGACAACTGTTTCACATCTCAGGCTAATATTGGTTGCTTCTCATAGGTAGGAAAGGTTTGAATGTATCAATCTCTGCCATCTGAGTGCATGCCTCTCATTGAAGCTAGTGCCTACACCCTAGACTCCGCTTCTCACGGAAGCTGCCTTTAGGCCCTAAAGGACTACGCTCAGCCACTCTCCCACGATGCCCATCCAATGTGTGTGCACTGCACAACATGCGTCCCTCTGCATCCATGATCTCTGGGTGCCAAATGAGCAACTGCCTCTCAAACTGATGCTGGCCCAAATAAGTGTTAGAATTATTGGCATATTTTAGGCAATGGCCAATGTAATCCATAATTGAGTTAGGGGCACTTTTCCCTCAATAGGAGGTTTTTCCCCCCAACCACAATTAGTGGGTTAGTATGGTTTTGTCACTTGGACAAAACCATCTCCTCACTTGTACTCACTTTATCTCTTCTATTGCATTCTATGTTTTGCTCTGCTCTCTCACTCTTGCTTCTTGCTCCCTCCTTTTCTACATTTGGTATCAGAGCATTACCTCCCGGACTTGCCTCAGCTTTTGCCTATCCCTTGTCCAAGCCTCGAATTGGTATCAACAGCGCACCGTACAAGCAGCTCCAACTCATCCAACTCGTTCGTACAATAGTACGGACACCCTACTGCTTTCTGTCCATACACCTACGCCAACTTTCCGTACAACCTTCTCCATCCGTACAAGTCCTGCCCTACAAGCATCGTCCGCACAAACGCCATCCGTACAAGTCATGCGCTCCTCAGTCCGTCGACCGTACATGTGGCTCCATACCTAGTACAGATTTTGTGCACAACTCTACGCACCTTTCCATACATCTACGATGCCTGTATACCTGCACACCCTACCATACATCTCTACGTAGCTGACTGTACAATTGTTTCGTACAGTTCTATGCAATACAGTCATACAGTTTGTACTGTACGGACTGTCCTAATGCTACAAATCATAAGTGCCTACAGCTACCTTGTTCAATTAGGTGCTCCCGTTTTTTGTAACCTTTGAAGATGCACTTTGCATTAAGCCAGTGTTTGGCTGTGAAAAATTACAAATTTTGTGGGAAAATTTGAGCACATTGTGTTCAATTTGGGCATTTGCAATAAATTTAGGGCTTTTCTTGGATTTGCCCCAATTTTGGGTCAATTTCACCCTGCAATTTGGGACTTTTGGTCTACGACACTCATTTTGCAGGATTTCGGGCTTTTGGCCAATTTACAAGTGTTTTGCAGGCACATTAGGCAAAGTTGGTGAAGGATTTATGATTTTGGGCTGATGCATTTTAAGTCATTGTTTGGCAAAATCTTTTGGAAGAGAATTTGGGGCAGATTTTCTTCCTTTGTAGGCTTTGCAAATAAATTTGCAAATTTGGGGCTTTTGCAGCCAAATTGCAAAATTGGGGCTTTTAGTCTATTTGCCCTCTTTGAGTTGCAATTTCATGCAGGAATTGGGGCTTTTCCATTTTTGGATGCAATTTGGCAGTGGAGAAATCATTTGGGAGCTTTGCAAGCAGTTTTGGACTTAGTCTGGGTCACATTGTAGACATTTGCCACATTTTGCAGATAGATTTTGCAGATTTTGGGCATTTGGAGAGCATTTTGGTGCATTTTAAGCCTTCGATAGCCTATGACAGCAATTGTCATTTTGGGCAGAATGTTTGGCAGACTTTGGTTGTGCATCTTACATCCCAAGAAGAAATTTGACTTATCTAGTTTGCTGCATTTTCGAGTTGTCTAGCAGATATGGCTCAAAACAATCCCAATGAGGTCTTTGGAGTCCTCACACAAGAGGATGAGTTGGATGGCACCAACCACTCCTTCTGGAGCTTTATGGTGCGCAACATTCTAGTTGGCAAACATCTCTAGGATTATGTCAATGGAGATGAGACAAGGCTAGAAATTGTGGCTACACCTGTCACTCCAACAGGTGGAGGCACGAGTAGAGGTCAAGGTGCAGGACAAGTGGTAGGAACAACAGCTGCTACTTTCATGGCTCCCACAGCAGAACAGAAAAGGTCAGATTCACGAGATGTACAAGCTCTTTCAATTATTTCCCTTTCTGCCAAGAGGTTTATCATTCCTCACATTCGGTCATGCAAGACCTCGAAGGCAGCTTGGGATATTTTAGAGAGCATGTTTGCAGCAAGAAATGATGCCAAAGTCTCATTCCTGAAGAGAGAGCTATCTCATACACACATGGATGAGGGAGATTCCATGAATGCTCGCCTCACAAAACTTCAGGATTTGAGGGAATAGTTGCTGAATATAGTGAGATTATTCCAGATTCACAGGTGATTACCACCACCGACCCGATGACCGCAGCACGACACACGAGACATCGAGGGGACACACAAATCACTCTGGGGGACCTCCCGTCATTGTTTAGACCCGAGATACATCCCACGGGAGTCACAGTGGCTCTAGTCTTGCATCGAGCCTCGTCCAGGAGACGGAGACGAAGACGGAGACGCACGGCATCCCTTGACGGGCACCAGCGTCCCATCACCAGCTATGCACCAGCCAAGGCGACATGACATACGGAGGATTCTGCTCCGCTCCAATCCTTTTCTTTTCATTGTTACATCTAGATGTATTTGATTATGTATGATCAGACTTAGGATTCAACACGGGTGATGATGCTCGTTTCAGTAGCTCCACCCTTACTATGATTTGTATCAGGTTTTCTTTTAGTCTCATAGACCCATTGGTCTTCCGAAGACTCTAATAAAATTTCTTTCTTTCTTTCTTTCTTTCTTTCTTTCTTCCTGAGTCCTATCTCGGTTTCCATACCTTGCTGAATTTGTCATTGAGGGGGCTTAGCAATCCTCTTTCTTTTCACGAGTTGGTAGGACTCTTGTTACAAGAAGAGCAAACAAGAAAGAACATGGCCACATGGGGTGGTGAACATGCCATGCTTTCAAAGTTCAGGCCCAAAGGGAAAGGGCAACAAAAGCAACATGGAAATCAGCCAACACATCAGCATAAACATGATTCTAGACAGCCCTCTCATGAGACTAAAGGTGATGCAGAGAAACCAAAGAGGAAGGGCATTTGTCACTACTACAAGAACCCGGGTCACTACATTGGTGAATGCAAGAAGCGAATAGCTAAGGAGAAGAAAAAGGATTCGGGTTTGGCTATCTCAGATGCATCAACTCCTAATGCACATGAAGGAAGGGCTGTTACAGCCACTTTGTGGAAGAACACTATGCTTTTTTATCTTGCATTTTAGATTTTCCAGTGGCTAGTCCAGATACTACAGCCACTCTTGAGGATGACGCGTATGCTTTCTTGACTTGCAGCTATGACCCTTCAAAGGATCCATGCTCTTTCAGTGTCAATGTGGTATTTTGATAGTGGTGCTTCCAAGCACATCACTTCAAGGAAGAGTCTTTTTGCATCTCTGCATGCACCACCCGCTAAAAAGAAGGTGACATGTGCAAACAATATTTCTTATTCAGTGTGTGGAATGGGTGACATCATACTTACCTCCACGGATGGCACAAATTTCAGAATTACTGATGTTCTTTATGTGCCAAGTATAAAGAAGAATTTACTTTCAGTATCCTCTGTCAATCGAGGAGGATTTCAGGTCATATTTTATGATGCTAAGTGTGCAATCAGAGACAAAGAGAATGATTATGCTTTGATGTTATCTGGCACTTTGTATCAGGGTCTTTTACAGCTTGATATTTATGAGAAAAGATCCGATCTTGCACTTGAAGTAAGCACTCCCACTGCTGCCATGCCAAATGCAGAGTTATCCCATGCCAGATATGTGCTTTTCAGTATCCTCTGTCAATCGAGGAGGATTTCAGGTCATATTTTATGATGCTAGGTGTGCAATCAGAGACAAAGAGAATGATTATGCTTTGATGTTGTCTGGCACTTTGTATCAGGGTCTTTTACAGCTTGATATTTATGAGAAAAGATCCGATCTTGCACTTGAAGTAAGCACTCCCACTGCTACCATGCCGAATGCAGAGTTATCCCATGCCAGATATCGGCACTTGAGCTATGGCAGCTTGATGACACTCCAAAAGCATGCTATGGTTGATGCATTGCCTCCTTTGGAGTCACCTCCTCCTCATGCATGTGAGGGATGCATCCCTGGTAAGATGCATAGATTTCCTTTTGAAGAGGATGGTGTAGTACAAGCTACTCGCAAATTACAGCTCAATCACAGTGATGTCTGCGGTCCCATGAGGGCACTTGCTTTTGGTGGTTATCTGTATTATGTTACATTTATAGATGACTATTGAAATTACACTCGGGTCTATGGCTTGAAGAAAAAATCAGATGTGTTTATGCATTTCAAACACTTTGTGGCCATGGTTGAAAATGAGACAGGACTAAAGGTGCACACACTTCGCATTGACAAAGGGGGGGAGTATATGTCTCATGAATTTGAGGCATTTTTTTAAGGAAAAAGGCATCACGCATCAGCTTACAGTGAGGCTTACCCATCAGAAAAATAGCAAAGCTGAGCAAAAAAATTGCACTCTCATGGAGATGGATAGATGCATGCTTACTAGCAAGAAGTTGCCTCACAGATTTTGGCTCGAAGGCCTCATGTGTGCCAATTATGTTAAGAATCGGGCTCCCACAAAGGCTTTGAAGACAATCACTCCCTATGAGGCTTGGCGTGGGAGAAAGCCTCAATTCAATGGATCACTTCAGAGTTTTCAGATGTGTTGCATATGCCCACGTGCCTTTGGAGTTTCGACAAAAGTTGTCAGATAAGGCACTTAAGTGTATCTTTGTTGGGTATAATGCACAAAGCAAAGGCTATAGTCTCTATAATCCTGCCAAACGCAAGTAGAGATCTTTTTTTTTCAGAGAATTCAGAACATACACATGCTGAATTCACCATTCCAACTTCTTCAGATGATGTTTTTTAGGGGATGTTTCCTATAGCTTTTGGTTCACGAGCTGAGGGTCAAGCTGAAAATTAGAATTCACAGCAACCTCCTCCTACTCCACATGCCCCGATTCAGCCACATGCTGATTTTGTACCTCCACAGGGTGTGGATGAAGTTGTCAGGCAAGAGATTCAAGAGATACATGCAGCCAAAACAGTTCCAAATTGGTTGCTACAGACTCTCGGGTAGAGTAGGTTTGAGGCGCCTTAGCCTGGCAGGACTCGTAGTGCAATAAGGCACGCAAGGGGGGCTCTTTCTGTTGAGATAGCTTATGCAGGTACTCTTCTTGATAAAGAAGAACCTGACTCTTTTGAAGAAGCCAAGGATAATGTGCATTGGATGCATGCCATGCACAGTGAATTGCAGTCCATTGAGAAAAATCAGACTTAAAATGTTGTGGATTCGCCACCAGGGAAACATGCCATTGCCTATGTGCTTGCTCTTAAGACAAACCATGCACCTCATGGAGGCATGGATGCATATGTACCAATGACCTGTATAGTCCTGTAATGCCCCATTCAGAATTACAGCATCCGTCTGAACCTGAAACCCTAGGGCACCCCATGGAAATCATCCTCAGGTTAGTATTAACAGCCAGTCCTGTAATGCCCCATTCAGAATTACAGCATCCGTCTGAACCTGAAACCCTAGGGCACCCCATGGAAATCATCCTCAGGTTAGTATTAACAGCCAAGCATCTGGAAGAGTCCTAGCACTCCTTTTTGTTCTTCACCTTCAACCAATGGGTCTATGAGACTGAAAATCCTGGTACAAACGAGCTATGGTGGTGGAGCTACTAAACGAGCATCCACACCAATGCAAAATGCAGAAAATGCAGAATGGTAGTCCTAAGTAGTACTAAGTACAACATAGTCATTGACTCCTTGTCTGCCCACATCTCAATATCATACATCTTCACTGTGACTTTTGGGTCTGCATATCTGACCTCAGTAACACATGGGGATGTCACCAAGAAAAGTTCTCCGACTACCACATCAGTCAAAGCTCTTGACTCACTATCTAAATCTCAGTCGGACAACTCCTTGTTTTTTTTAATCCACCTTCTTTTTGCAATCCTTTGCAAAATGGCCTGGCTGATCACAATAGAAGCACTTCTTCTTCTGCTTCCTTTTCTTACTGGAAGTGCTCTCTTCATTTCCGGAGTCATCCTTCTTGGGCTTCCCACTGCTAGGATTGCCCTATCCTTTGCTCGGCTTTGTCCTTTGCCAGCAACACCTTGTCATTGTTGTCTTTGTTATGGAGCTTCTCCCGAGCCTCTTCCCGTAGCAATAAGGGACCCAACTCCTCAAACATCACACGTTTGGTCCTTTCTCATGCTGTCACAGTCGTAAAGAAGCTCTTGAAACTCTGTAGTAGCATCCCAAGTACCAGCAAGACCCAACCAGTTTGAGTCTACCTACTGACCAACCGATGCGAGTTGATCTCTCACACCACCTTGACTTTCTTCGAGTGGTCATGAACCGAAACTCCCTCATCCATACCCATGTTGTAGAGTTGATGTTGAAGAGTCAAGATCCGGGATGTATTATTTGTCTCATACAAATCCTTCAAAATGGTGCACGCCTCTACTAACATGTATGTCATCCGGATATGAGGAATCACCGAGTCCGCCATTATCCCTATGATCAAGGCTAGGGCTTGGGCATCTTTATCCTCTCACGCTTTGAGTTCATCTGCATCTACCGGTGCAAGTATCCTCCCCTTGTTGTCCAGCACATCCTCTAACTTTGCCTTCGTTCCCGTTGTTGTAAGCTTCCACAATTTCCGAGCCACTAAATGACTCCAGATCTTCACCTTCCAAGTACGATAATTGGACCCATCCAGCTTCCCCAACTCGCTAAAGTTAGGGATAGTGAAAGAAGGAACTCGACTGGAGGAGGAAGGAAGAGCAGTGGCTGAATAGGCTTCTGAAATTGACATCTCTGCTACTATATCACACGGCAACTAACACCACCATCTATAGACAAGAACTCTTTACACACCTAACTGAACCTGAGTCACCCTCCTCGCAAGGGCACAATCCTTCAGTCGTGGAGGTCGACTCCCTAGAGCCTTGAATCAAGGTCGTCATTCAACAAGGTCCTTGCCTTCAAGCTTCCACACTTGTGAGACTCCTACTTGGGCTCTGATACCATGTTAGAAATCAATCAAACTGAGGATATGCACAGCGGAAGACTGATAGAACAGCCCAGGAGCTCACATAGTGGTCGTGTAGTGGTCATGTGGGTGGAATCACAAACTTCCTTACTTATTGTGCTTCGCATATCTGTGCAGTTCAGCAAATAGACAATGCTAAAGAGAAATATAGGACCACTAAAATATTTCCGTCCAATGGACACAATACAACAGAGGGCCCAAGTCGTGGCCCTTCATCCTCACTAAAAGATGTTGTCTTACTACCTCCAAGACACTCCTAGATCCCTGAGTCCGTGTGCCCTAATGAGCGTATGTAGACTTTACTCTCCATGTGTAATCCCCTGCACCTTGCTGACACTCAGGTGGACCAATTGTTGGCCGACTTGCAGCCCCAGAAACCGACCCATGGTCCTACTCGCTGACCCAATACTCCCCTCCAGGATGGGGGACAGATATAAGGAAGTGGTTCAGCAGATGGAATGTAGACTCATACCTGACTATGCCACCCGCAAGAATTGATATCCAAGAGTTTCAGATGTCCCTACTGAGCACTCTACAGACTCAATGGCTAACAACAAAGAAGAGGGTGAAGCTGGAGTATTACCAAGATCACATCAACCCCACATGTTGGTCCACATATATGACAAAAGAGGCCCCTGCTCAGGCATACATCAGCACTTCCATCCCCTTGCTCTATCGCAGAAATATTGCTAGATTCCGGACTAGATCTCACATGCTTGCAATTGAGAAGGGAGCGTGGTTGAATCTTCTGCGACATGCCAGAATATGCAGATTTTGTGACTCTCAAACAGTGGAGACAGAGGCACATATAGCTCTGCAGTGTCCCAGTTATGCACACATTAGGGAGGACTACCGGAAGTTACTGGGAGACTCCACATAGTTAACATCAGTCCTTTCCACTGCCTCGCCGGCAGCATTAGGATCTTTTGTTACCCGCCTCTTTTTGTACCGTCAAGAACTTGAAAATTCTTGACCCCTCCACACCAGAGGAGACTTTTCTTGTACACCGTTCGGGTCCCATGTGTCGTTTTCGGCCCCCCGTGGACGATAATAATTTCTACTTCTACTTCTACTTCCATTCCAGGCCCCTTTTAGCCCTTCAATGTGGCCGACCTGCAGCCCTAAACAGTCACCTCTTTGCAGGCCCATTGCTTGCTCCAATCTGGGTCCAAGGCAGGCCCAATACCCACCCTTTTGCTGGCGCCTCCATCCTCTGCTCATCCTGCCACCTGCCTCGCCATGTCCAAGCCTTGGATCAGCTCTATACCCTATGACACAGGCCTCCGTCCTGCAGGCAGCAATGGTTCTGGACAGTCCCGGCCCTTCCACCCAGTCAAGCCTGCTCCAGATCAGCACTACACTTGATGATGATCTTCTTGCAGTCCACCAAGACACCAGGTACCCTTCTTGCCTTGTATTTGCTGTGAGGTGTTGCCCATGTGGCAGCCCCTCTTTCTCTTTTCTTTGGGCAGATGCCCTTGCTCTAGGTCGCCCTCCCCCATGCTCTCCTCATTTGGGGACTTTTAGATGGGGAGGCGACCTTTCCAACAAGGGGGAGCTGAGAGCCTTTGCTCAGCCTCCAACTACATCAGCAGCTCAAGGGCTGGCCCTCGAGGCGTCTCAAAGGCAAAAAAAAGGCGCCTACCTCCCTCGCCTCGTCACCCCGCGCTGCCCCCTCCCGCCTCCCCGCTCCGCTTCCCCGATCCCCTCCTCCTCCCCTTCTTCCACCTCCCCCACTGCCCCTCCCCGCCTCCTTCTGCCGCCTCTACCTTCTCCCCCCGCCACCTTCTCCACCTCTTGCTACCCCCCTGCCTCTACCACCTCCCCTCCTACCTCCCCCTCTCTACCCTCGCCACCTCCTTCCGCCTCCCCCGCCGCCCCTCCCTGCCTCCCCCTCGCTGCCTTCTCTCACCTCTTGCCGCCCCTACTTCCTCCCCCCCCCCGCCGCCTTCCCCACCTTCTCGACCTCGCCTCCGCCACCTCTTCGTCTCTTGCCTTCTCCTTCTCTCGCTCCTCGCCTTCTCGTCCCCCTCTCCCTCTCTGCCTTCTGCCCTCCTTGCCTCCTTCCTTCCTCTTCCACCCTTACCTCCCCTCACGCCACCTCGTCGCCGCCTCCCCCTCTGACATTTTTTCTCTTTTTCTTCTTCCTACCTGCAACGGGAGCATTTGTGTTTGTTTTTTTTCAAAAAAGAGACTTCTATTAAGTAAAGAAAGAAACTCGTTAGAGCAAGCTCTGAGTGAAAATACAACATCATGAAATCATGAGGATAAATAAAACCCCCTCAAAGAGACGTGGAAAACAACCAAGGCTGAGGCTGAAAGTGCCACCTCAACCCTGTAAGAGTCTCAGAGAAGAAAGGAGAGTCCTTCCATTTCCTGAAGAAAGAAGCCCTCCTAGCTGAGGCTGCACGGGAGTCTCCTTGTATCCTCATCCATATGGCCATCAAAGTATGTACGGTATCTGTCCAGATACTAGCCAAAGTGTGCGAGGGATGAACCTGAGTACCCTCCATAGCCTATGTACATCTGGCCCTCCAGATATGCCAGGATGCTATGCTCGCTAAAATCACCCAAGAAGTATCCACCGAGACATGTACATCTGTAAAAGGAAGGTGTGGTACCACATCCAACGAACAAGACTCAATCTGATGACGTCGAACCAAAATGGCCCGAGAGGAGTCAAGTCTCTCATAGAATACCTAAGGCCCTGTAAGAGAAAGCCAAGCCACTGAGCCCCATGTCATAAAGAACGGGGAGTGGGCAAAGTGACTGAAAATCCTAGCTACCTCCATCCAAATCATCCTCGCCTATCTGCAGTCCCATAAACAATGTTGAATACTCTCCGAAGCAGAGAGGCAACGAGGGCAAGTAGAGTCGGCTCCGAACCTGGTTCTCCAAAGGTTCACACTGCAATCCCACTATGGATAGAAAGCCAAAAGAAAAGAGTGATCTTTCTATTCCTGTGGGATTTCCAAAGTCTCTTCCAAAAGCACCTCTGCAGATCCGCAGTGATATCAAATGTCTCCCAATGACGAACTCTAGAAGGTCTTCAACCTCTACCACTGAGCTGAAATCTCCTGGCATTACTGACCGTGTAACAAAAGAAGGGGATGCTCTTCTCTTGATGCCCTGCGTCAATCCACTCCCACTCTCCAGGGTCCCACTGCAAATACCTAATGGGAACTCCCCCGTAAAGCCAAAGCCTCCAAGACCCGATGGAGAGAAGTCGAGGGTCTCGGCCGAGGAACCACTCTAAATCTGATCCCTGCACCAAAAGACCTATAACCCTGATAGGCTAAAAAGCAAACTCAAGCAAGATGTCCTCTGTGGATCTGAGCAATCTGCCACCATCCTGCACAATAAAAACCAAAGCATCCTCATGTGCATCTCGAAAGGCCAAAACCTGAAGCAAAACACCGCCTCTCGTAAAAGTACCAGCCCAAGTGGAGCAAGTGAGTGGCATATCATCTGTGTCTATCCACTCCTCTGAAAGGGCTGCCTCAATCTGTAAGATCCTCCCTGCACTCCCTCTGAGATGTCCTCTCAACTGAGACTCGCTCTCTTCTGGAAGCCTCCGGAAAGCTTTCCAAGATCCCAAAGATGATGCAGGTCCCCTCTCCCACCTAGACCACTGCATGTAGAGTGAGGCACCAAGTGGTTTGCCATGATCATCTAAAATACTGTCATTCCACATGATGGGTTGCCTATTAATCTCTTCATGAGACGAAGGAGGAATCCTCCGAAGAGTGCTCCTAAAACTGGCCCATGCTTTCAGAATGGCAACCATGAGAGGGGACGAAGGTGATCTGAGGTGTGCTGTGGTAAAGATCCACCTAATACTGCTCATCCAGTCTCCTCCTGAAGAAGGTGTGCATCTCTGAATGTTGCTAATAAGAAAGGCCTTCCACGGTTCCTGCCCTGTCATAAGTCCCCACACCATCATCTTGCAAAGTAAAGCTCTGCACTGCAAATCTGGATTAATAATATTGAGACCCCCTTTATGTGTGGGGAGGATGAGGGTCTCCCAAGCCACCCTGGCTAAGGTATCTACTGTGCCATCAAGCCCACTCCAAAGAAAATTTCTGATCGGTCTCCTGAGCTGAGTGATGCAGTCCCTAGAATAGCACCAGCAAGAACAAACAAACCAGGCCATAGCCAAGAGGGCGTGGTTGACCACCACAACTCTAGAGGCAAGATACAGCTTGGCTAAGCTCCAAAAAAGGAGCTTCCGCCTAATGCTCTCCAACACGGGAGCAAATTGCTGCGTGGAAGAAATATCCAAGCCGACCTCGCAGCCCAAATATCTGATAGGCACACCCCTCTGAACCCAAGTAAATCCTATGTCAAGCCCCCAAACTGGAGTGTCCTCATCACTGATCCAAAGCCATTGGATTTATACCAATTTATCTGCGCCCCCGCCGCCAAGCAAAATAAATCCAATGCTGTCCTGAAGGAACAGAGCGTCTGTGAAGTGGCATCCAGGTAAACTGCAGTGTCATCTGCCAACTCATTGTCAAGTAACTCCTCTTCCCTTCTAATGGGAAGTCTTAGCCCAAAGATGTCAGCTTGAGATCGAATATAGATACTCATAGCTTCGGCCACGAACAAAAAAAGAAAAGAAGCAAGAGGGCATCCCTTACGGACTGATCTGGAAATCTGAAATCTCTCACCCCTGACCCCACCGATAAGTACCTGGCTATGGGGTGATCTGTACAAGGAGGAAACACCTCTGATCCAAGCATCAGTAAAGCCAAAACGTAGAAGGGTGCCCTCCAAAAAACCCCAATCTACTCCGTCATAAGCTTTCTCAAAATCCAAAAGTAGAATGGCTAGATTATGGCCGCTCTGCATGGCCCACTCTGAAGCTTCACAGAAAGAGAAAATGTTATCAAAAATGCAATCGGAGGGGTTTAGGGTTTAGGGTTTAGGAAGGGAGGAGACCCTAAACCCTAAACCCCAGAAAGAAGGAGCTGCAATCGGAGGCTAATTGCCTTGGCCAGAATCTTGTAACAAGTCCCCAGAAGTGTGATAGGCCTCCACTGGGACACTAGATTTCTACAACCTCCTTTCACAATAAGGTGGATGAGACCTTCTGTAAGTGACCCGGGCATCTCACCAGAGTCCCAAATGCCCTGCAGGGCTGAAGTAATATAGTCTCCAATCATATCCCAAAATGCTATGAAAAAAGAGGAAGTAAGGCCATCCGAACCTGGGCACTTGCCCTTGTGAAGGGCTGAAAGTGCAGTCCTGAACTCTGTGTTGGCGAAAGGTGCATCAAGCAAAACATGCATATCAAGTTTCACCAACAAAGGGATGCTTTGCCAAATAACCTGTCTAGCATCCTCTCTATCCCGTGTCTCAGGATCAGCAGTAAGAAGGGCGGCATAGAAATCTGAAGCTATGCGCAAAACATCATTAGGATCTGTCTATAAAACCCCATGTGAGTCAATAAGTTGGGATACACTCTCTCTACTATGTCTAGGGCCAAGAGTAGAGAAAAAGTGTTTATTGACTCTGCCACCCATTTGAATCCAAAAGGACTCTCGTGCATGAAAGGCATACTCTGCTCTCTGATCAAGCAATACCTGCTCATGAGCCCTTGCTACAACAAGGCGCTCCTGAATCCAAGCATCTGAAGGTTGTTTCTGCTCTTCCCTCTGCAAGGCTGCCAACTGCTGGCGAACATCAATCTCACGTCTGAGAATATCTCGTCTCCTGGTACGAGCAACTGAGAGGTAGAAGTCGCTAATACCAGAAAGGGCAACAGCTACCTGTGATGGCAATGGCTGCCCACCCTGGACATGAGAAACCCATATTTGCAGGGCTGCCTCTGTAAGGTCCTCCTCTGTGTATAAGGCATCTGGAATCCTGATGCTAGCAGATCGACCTCTCAAGTGAGGCTCTGAGATAGCCAGCACAACAGGAAAGTGGTCTGAAGTGGAAATCCTAGCAACAATGCATACCGATCCACCTCTATCAAGTGCCCAATCATCTACATAGAATCTGTCAATACGTGCATGAATAGGCATTTGCTGCCTCCTGTTCGACCAAGAGAACATGAGGGACTGTGGCTGAATAAGAAATGCATAGTCCAACCAAGTATCTCTGCCACAATAGTGAAAAAGGAAGGCATCCCAAGCTGCTCTCTCCAAAGAGTGAAGTCCTCCTTCTCTACCCGCTTTTTTGTCTGAAGGTAACTCTACCATATTAAAGTCACCTCCAATCACCCATGAATCCGCAATGGGGGCCCAAGAGAGCAAATCCTTCCACATAAAGACACGTTCCCCTCTAATGTTGGAGGCATATAGGTTAAGGAAACCAACCTTACACCCTCCAATCAAGAGAATAATCCACTGAGCTCTAGAGGGGATAAATGACTCCGCGTCCAACAACCAAGGGGAGAACCGACTGCGAAACTGAAATAGAAGTGCCCCCCTTGGTGCCCAAGACCGGCAACCAAAAGCTATGACCAGAAAGCAGTTTGCCAGACTTAGAGCAATCACTAGCATCCAATTTGTGTTCCTGGATTAAAAATATATCAATAGTACCTCCAGTGACACCTGGATGAAGCTGATTCCGGATCAACTGCCTACGGCGACGGTGTGGAACTCCGCCTAGGCCCTGCATGTTCGAGCTGACTATCCTCATCGACAGGAGGATGCTGGATCAGAAGCAAGTCTGGCCAAGGAGTGCGAAGAAGACCTGCACTCGTGGAGGGAGGAGGAGAGGGAACTGCCAGGCCTCTATCAGCAGATCTGGAGCTAGGAGCTCAGGAGGCCTGTGGCTAGGCTGAAGAAGGATCTGTAGTCCTCATCTGTGCACACACTCCCTCAGCTGTGGCATGAATAGTCTGAGGGGGAGAAGTATCGGTAGCCCCCTCGTGATCAAAAACGAGAATGATCGGGGCTGGTGCATCTGAAGGCGCCTCCTGATGAGGAGCTATAGTATCTGGGGCTGCAGCAGCATCCACCTCTGGAGTCTGGATGGCATCTGTTTGAACGGGACCAAGGATCTCCTCCTGAGGTGAAGGAGCCACTCTGACCGCTCTCCAACGTGGTATTGGGAGTGCTGCAGGCTTTGGGCGCCCTGCTGCCCCTGGTGGTCCTGGGGTGCACGAAGCAGGGCACCTTGCTGCTCCTGGTAGTCCTGGAGTGCGTGGTACAGGCCGCAAGGGAGGTGCATACGGGATAGTACGTGGAGGAGCCGCACCAGAAGACCTCTTGGGTCTTTTTCTCTTCCTTGGGCAATCTCTAGCAAAGTGCCCAAGGGTCCTGCAAATCCTGCACTGATCCTGTCTTCCTGGAATCTCGATTCTCTGTCGAAAGAGAGAACCATCTGGACGTTGAATCATGATGTGGTCATCTGAGATGTTAGGGTCAGAGACAATGACCCTAACTCGAGGCACCCCATCCGCTCTAATTGCCTCTGCCGAGGAAGAAGGCATGCCAGGAAGGGGGGAAAATCTCAATGACCACTCCGAAAGTGGCTCCGATAGTAGCAAGAAGTCAATGGTAAACCTGAGGAAGACCACGAAACCTAATGAACAATGATGTGACCTGACTGTCCTCGACCGGATCGAAGCCCAAGGTGTAGGGCAAAAGAAAAATCCTCCTCGAACCCAAAGCCAGGGGATTAGCTTTGAGAACGAGGGCTATGGACTCGTGGGAGTCGAAAATCACTTGGAAGAATCCACGTCCTAGAAGTCGAATATCCCTGAGGTGTGGGGCGAGATCTCCTGGTAACGCCGCCAGCATCCAGTCTCTAGCCTGTGATCTGGAAGGATGTGACCCATAGATGCGGGCGAAAAGTGATGTGGAGCCCTCTAATTCCACATCTTTCTGGAGCTGCTGTAACTCGTCTTCTGAAAAATGACGGTTCTCACGGCCGGTGGAAGTGGACGGAGATTGGCTGAATGGGGATCCATTCGCCAATCGAAGTGAAAAGGCCGATTCCAACACTGTTAAATCTCCGTCCGTGAAAATACTGCCCAAGACGCCCTGAAACGGGCATAGAAAGGAGGAGAGAGGAGAGGGTAAGAGAGAGAGGATAGAAGGGAGAGGGCTGACAGGGAAGGAGAAGGTAGGCAACGGAGGAAAAGAGGGGTTAGGAGGGAGGGAGGGGGCAAGCTAGGAGGGAGGAAGGGGGCTGAAGGCGGGGAGGGAGAACGTGGGCGGGGGAGAGGAAGGGAGGGGGCAGGTTAGGAAGGGAGGGGGCAGGGGGGTTAGAGGAAG
Source organism: Dipteris shenzhenensis (assembly GCF_047967505.1). Lineage (NCBI taxonomy): Eukaryota > Viridiplantae > Streptophyta > Polypodiopsida > Gleicheniales > Dipteridaceae > Dipteris > Dipteris shenzhenensis. The sequence continues at coordinate 46,130,588 of NC_141627.1, read as the reverse complement.
GGGAAGGGTGGGGGAAGGGGCGAGGGAGGGCGTGGGAGGAAGGGGGCAAGGGAGGGGAAAGAGGGGGCGGGGGGGAAAAGGGGGGGGGGTGGGGAGGAGAAGGGGGCGGGGGGGGCAGCAGAGGGGGAGAGGGAGGGCGGGGGAGGGCAAGGGGAGGGAAGGGGCGGGGGAGGAGTAGGGGGCGGGGGGCAGCGGGAGAGGGAGGGAGGGGGAGAGGGAAGGGGCAGGGGGGCAGCAGGTGGGGGAGAGGGTGCGGGGGAGGGGGAGGGTGCGGGGGAGGGAGGGCAGCGGGTGGGGAAAGGGAGGGCGAGGAGGGAGAGGGAGGGGGCAGAAGGGCTGGCAAGTGGGGAGAGGGAGAGCGGAGAGGAGGAAGGGAAGGAGGAGGGAGAAGGGGAGGGGGCTGGCGAGGGGAAGGGGGCTGGCGAAGGGGAGGGAGAGGAGGAGTAGCGAGGGGAGGGAGAGAGCAGGCTGAGCGGGGGGGAGAGAGAGGGAGAGGGGGATGGCTGAAAGGGAGACGGGGGGGGGGGGGGTCTGCAGCTCACGGGGAGGAGCAGCAGCTTTTTCAGCTCCAGTTTCTAGCTCTCCTCTGATTCAAATTTCAGCGGGAGCATTTGCGCTTGTCAAGGCGAAAGAAAACCTTGGTGATGACCCTTGGTCTGGCCAGAGGGGCTCTATGGCAGCACTCTCGAATCCCACGGCCATTAAGGTTCTTCTTTCCCCAGCTGACAAGCAACGGGTACATAAGGCAGTTCAGTCCCTCCAAGACAAGGCGCTTGTAGGCAAATTTGTGAGCCTCACGCCTACACGGAGACAAGTGCGAGAGTGGATCCAGGCGAGCTTGGCATTAGAAGGAGACCACATCCAGGAGGTCACCATCTATGGACGAGGTGTTTTCCTCATCCAGCTGAGCTCCCCCGACACTGCCTCGACACTTGTGGAGCAGAGCCCCATCCTCCTCGGCCCACATCTTGTCTACCTCTTTCCTTGGTATCATGGGTTTACAGTGGGGGACATGGATAAGACACACCATGTTCCACGTTTCCCGGTTACACTTCGCTTTCCAAGGCTCCCCAAGGAGTATCGAGCCATCCTCCCTTCCATTGGTCGAGCATTTGGCATAGTGCTCGAGTCCCCGCTAGAGTCGGTCACCTCAGTTTTAGCAGATGATGGAGTCCCCAGGATCAGACTGGTGGTTAAGAGCCCAGAGTCCCTCCCAGAGTTGATCCTTCTCAGGATCAGACTGGTGGTTAAGAGCCCAGAGTCCCTCCCAGAGTTGACCCTTGAAGGGAGCACACTTCGCCAGAGGGTGGAGATTTATGGGTTACCGGGCCAATGTCTTCGGTGCAGACAAATGGGTCACCTCGCCAGAGATTGCCCTCATGGCCTCCCTTGTGCGCCTCCCCCCCCCTCCGCAGAGTACACAGAGTCAACAGGCTCGAGCCCAGCGTCCTCTCAGGCAGGAGCGACAGGAGTCTCAGACCCCTTGGGTTACCCCCTCAGAAGGGGATTGGACCCAAGTTAAAAAGAAAAAGAACCCAAGCAAGCAGGCCCGCAAGCGCCACAAACAGAGGACCAATCGCAGAGAGAGGGACAGGATTGTTTGAGAGGCCCCAAAGGATGAACAGCAGGAGTCACCTCCTCTAGCGGCAGGGGCCACCGCCCATCCAAACGGCCCTCCAGCTGCAGAGGTTCAGCCCCCGATTCCACCCTTGCAGCAGCAGCAAGTCCCAGGAGCTCCAGATGCGACGATGGTGGAAGCCGCAAACACCAGCACACGTTGGGGGCCTCGGAGGAGCCGGTCCAGAGCCCCAGCGAGCCTGACCAGCAGGGGGGCCCTGTGGTCCTTGTCCCTCCTCCTCCCCCTTCCCCCCCAAACCCTTCCCCCTCTTCTTCCTCACTTCCCCCTCCCCCTCCAAGGTTCCCCCCGCCCCCTTCCCCCCCGCCCTCAGTCCCTCCTCCTTTAGTCACCCTCACCACCCGCCCCCCTCCCTCTATCCCCCGCGTCCCCACCGCTCCCTCTCCTATTGTCCCCCTCTCCACTTCAGCAGCAGGTTCTTCCGCTTCGACACCCGTACCAGCTGGCAAGGGAACGATGATGCCCCCTTCTACCTCCTCATCGCAACAATAAGCCCGTTCAGGGAGGGATCCTGAAAGATGAGGCTCATCTTCCCAATCAGCGACCCTTAACCTCCAGCCTGGATGTCCCTTACCGCAGGACTTTTGGAGGTTAGGACCCTGGAACTACCTGGAGGTTCTGGACTCTTATCCTCTACCTTTGGAGGTAACACTCATGGTCCTTCAACCCTGAAAGGAGGGTTTGATTAGTGCAGTGGGATTCCCGACACACCCCGTTTCAAGATTTCCATTTGCCTCCACAGGGGTGGAGAAATGGTCCCCGGAGGTGTTTGATGCCATTTTGGGAAATCAGATTACGCTCATGATGGATGAGTGGATGGGGCCACATGGACTAGACCTCAAGTACGTCCATGGTGTGGAGGTGAACTTTCAGTTGAGCTTCACACGCGAGGAGCCGGTGTGTGGTTTGGCGGCAAGGGTTATCAGATAGCCGCTGGAGGCAAAGGTGGAGCAGGCACACCTCTGGCCCCTCCAGAAGTATGCGAAGCTATTCGGGGTGGAAGCCTCCTTCATGATGAAGTGGGCGCGGAAGATCGGTATTGAGCCGGTATCCACACTAGTACAGCGACGCACGGAAACTGACTACTCGCCCTCTAAACCCCCGGCAAAATCACACAAAGCAGTCTTTATGGGATAGGCACCCACTCACAGGAGAGCCTTGTTCTCGACTCCCCCGTCCTCATGAGCTGGACCATAGTGAGTTGGAACGTACACGGGCTCCACGACCGTGTTCGTAGCCAACCGCAGCACTTGATACTCCGACAAGAGTTGCAGAGGGCAGTGGTAGGACGGGCTCCACGACCGTGTTCGTAGCCAACCGCAACACCTAATACTACGGCAAGAGTTGCAAAGGGCAGTGGTAGGACGGGAAGTGGACATCCTTATGATTCAAGAACACATGTTTTCAGCTTCAGACATCAGACGACGCCATCACCTTCTTCCAGGGAGAGATCCAAAGGAGTGGTCCCCTGCAGTAGGACGGAGAGGAGGGGTCTGCATCTCAGTTTCACAGACTTTGGTCCCAAAGGTCTACGACCAGGGCGAGCTCATTCCAGAACGGGCAGTTTGGATGGGAGTTCGGACGGGATCGTTCAAGATTGGGATCCTAAACATGTATGCCCCAGCGTACAGATAGCACCGCCCGACCTTTTGAAGGAGGCTGTCAAAGTGTCTTCCGGATGTATACTCCTGTGGAGGTGACTTCAACAACCTGGAGTTTGGGAAAGACAAGCAGGGCAGAGCCTCCTTTTCTAAGATGCCAGCAACAGAGCGTAGCACCTAGGAGCAGTTCATTTTCATGGTCTGTGATGGCAATGGCTGCCCACCCTGGACATGAGAAACCCATATCTACAGGGCTGCCTCTGTAAGGTCCTCCTCTGTGTACAAGGCATCTGGAATCCTGATGCTGGTAGACCGGCCTCTCAAGTGAGGCTCTGAGATAGCTAGCACAACAGGAAAGTGGTCTAAAGTGGAAACCCCAGCAGCAATGCATACTGATCCACCTCTGTCTAGTACCCAATCATCTACATAGAATCTGTCAATGCGTGCATGAATAGGCATCTGCTGCCTCCTGTTCGACCAAGACAACAGGAGGGACTAGGGTTGAATAAGAAATGCATCGTCCAACCAAGTATCTCTGCCACAGTAGTGAAAAAGGAAGGCATCCCAAGTGGCTCTCTCCAAGGAGTGAAGTCATGTTTCTCTACCCCCTTTTTTGTCTGACGGTAACTCAACCATGTTAAAGTCACCTCCAATCACCCATGAATCCGCAATGGGGGCCCAAGAGAGCAAATCCTTCCACATAATGACATGTTCCCCTCTAATGTTAGAGGCATACAGGTTAAGGAAACCAATCTTACGCCCTCCAATCAACAGAATAATCCACTGAGCTCTAGAGGAAATAATGACTCAGTGTCCAACAACAAAGGGGAGAACCGACTGCGAAACTGAAATAGAAGTGCCCCCCCTGGTGCCCAAGGCAAGCGACCAAAAAGTATGGCCAGAAAGCAACTTGCCTGACTTGGCACAATATCTAGAATCTAGTTTGTGCTCCTGAATAAATAAGATATTAATGGAATCCCCAGTAACACGTGGAAGAAGCTGATCTCGGATCAGCTGTCTACGGCGGCGATGTGGGACACCACCTAGGCCCTGTATGTTCCAACTAATAATCCTCATCGACAGGAGGATATAGAGTGAAACACCTTACCCGACCTAGTGGCGGAAACAAACCCCTCAACAAGGGAAGACCTCCTGCTTGAGGAGCTAGAAATGGAACCAAGTGGCGGAAAATCAACAGGGGAAAGAACCCTGCCGCTTGAAGAAGCCCTGTCAACAAGAAACCCAATCACTGGCTCACCAAAAGTAGAGGGCACAAACTCCTCCTCTGGGAAATCTGAAGCATCTACCAGGGCTGAAAATGAGTTCCTGTGAAGCAAGCCAAACACCAAAGTGCGAAGAATCCCTTATGAGGGAAGAGGATCAATAGTGTAAAGCATCCCCTTCCCCCTATCCAAGGAAGGAAGTGAGGACTGCTCTCAATCCTATGTCTACCCAACCGCGGAGACCTCTACTGCCTCAAGGAGAGTGTCTAGCACCGCTGGTTCTAGGGGAGAAGCTGCAACTGAAGAGAGGGTCGAAGCTTCAGCGTCTCGAACTGTGCGAGGTAAGACTGGAGGGACAACCCGAGGTGAAGCAGAGTCCACTAGTGTACCCTCGTGAACAGAAGGAGGGATCTGCACACGAACTGAAACCCACTGGAATGCATCGGGTGCCCTTGAAGTAGTAGATCGTGAGGCAACTGAGGTAGAAGGTGGCGGTATCAAAGGAGCGCTCTGGCGAGTAGGAGCTAAACCACTTTGGCGTGGAGGAGCACTCTAGCGAAAAGGAGCTAAACCACCATCCTAAGGAGGACCGCCATGTGGAGGTCGAGGAGCAAGTGCTGGACCTGTACCATCCCCCTGTCGAGGCCTAGGGGTAGGTGCTGGACCTGTACCACCACCATCCTGAGGAGGACCGCCATGCGGAGGTCAAGGAGCAGGTGCAGGACCTGTACAACCACCCTGTTGAGACCGAGGAGCAACTGCTGGACCTGTACCACCCCCTGTCGAGGCCGTGGGGCAATAGCTGTACCAGAGGGCTTCTTGGGCCTTTTCTTCTTCCTAGGGCAATCCTTGGCAAAGTGTCCAATGGTCCTGCATATCCTACACTGGTCCTGCCTGCCTGTAATCTCTACTCTCTCGCGAAAAAGGGAACCATCCGGGCGCTGGATCATAACATGGTCCAACGTGAGTTTAGGATCCTTACAGAGGACCCTAACTCTAGGTACCCCATCAGCCTTGGTTGCCTCTGCTGCAGTCAATGGCAACCCAGGGAGGGATGGAATCTCAGCAACCGCACCAAAATGCTCCCCAGTAACAGAAAGAAGTCGATGGTAAACCTGGGGAAGCCCGGGAAATCTGATGAAGAGTGAAAAGATTTCCTTATCTGCCTCCACTGAGTCGAAACCAATATGAAAGGCGTCAAAGAAGATCTTCATGTGTCCCACGTGTAAAAACTCAGCTTTGAGCACAGTGCTCGCAGCCTCTGGAGTGTCAAAAACAACCTGGAAAAAAACTCCTCCCAGAAGACGAACATCTAACAATCATGGAGTGAGGTCTGGGGGGAGAGCCGCAAGCATCCAATCTCTGGCTTGGGATCTGGAAGGGTGAGACCCGAAGATGCATGCTAGCAACGTGGTAGAGCATTCAATCTCTACGTCCTTCTTGAGCTACTGCAACTCATCTTTAGAAAAAGTAATAGTTTTCGCAGCCGGTGGAGGTGGAGTAGGATTGGCTGACGGAATATCCATCGCCAATCGAGGTGAGGAGGCCGACTCTGACATTTTTGGGGCTCCTTCCACTCCCAAAAAATGCCGCGGGAGAAGGAAGAGGGAGAAGATAGGAAGAAGGAAAAAAGGCAGGGGTAGGGAGCGGAGTAGGAGGAGGAATGAGGCTGAAGCGCGGGGAAGGAGCAGGATAGAGTGAGCAGGGGAGCGAGGAAGAGGAAGCGGGCTGAGAGGGGAGGGGGCAGCTGACGGGAGAGGGAAGGAGGAGGTAGAGGAGAAGGAAGTAGAGACGGGGGGTAGAGGCGGGGGTAGGGAGCTCATGGTGGACCGCTTGATACTGCATACAAGATCCTCGCCAAGGTCTTGAGTTTGCGGTTACGGCCTCATCTTACCGACATCATCCATGACACACACACTGGGTTTGTCCAGGAGCGCAGCATCTTCGACAACATCTTCACGTTCTGGGAGGCAGTGGATTGGTCCAGGGAGGAGTCACAATCACTGGCCATCCTTCTCTTGCCTACGACAGGGTGGAGTGGTCTTTCCTGGAGGGCACTATGACGAGATTGGGTTTCTCAAACAGATGGGTCAGAGGAGTTTCAACGCTATGCACAGGGAGCTCTAGTCAGATGATTATCGGAGGACACACAGGCGAGGCCTTCCCTCTCTCTCGCTCGGTTCGCCAGGGCTGCCCATTAGCTCCCTTCCTCTTCCTGTTTGTAGCGGAGGCTCTGAGCTACTTTTTTGAGATCACAGGTGGCGGGTCTCACAAGGTTGAGGCTCCCAATCATGCAGGAGGAGGAGCTCCTTGACTCGGAGTTTGCAGATGACACAGCCTTGTATGTTGAGGACACCACAGTGAGTCTAGAGAGAGTCAGAGGCGCCTTGGCTATCTATTGTGAGGCCTTGGGGGCACGGATCAACTAGACGAAATCCATAGGCTTCCTCACGAGCTTTGAGGAGACACAGGAGATCCGTGAGTGGGGGAGTGACTTTGGTTTCAGATGGATACCGCAGGGCCAGACAGCAGGGCCAGACAGCGAGATACCTCGAATGCCAGGTGGGTATTGACATTACAGCAAAGCAGCAGATTGTGCCCCAGTGCTTGAGAGTGTTCGGCGCAAGCTTCTCTATTGGAGCTCGGCCAAACTCTCCCTCGCAGGTTGCGCCTTAGTGGCAAACCAGGTCCTTCTTGCCACTGCCTGGTATATTGCCTCCTGCTGGTGCTTTCACAGAGGATGCATTGGGCAGCTCCGACGGTTGGTATGGAACTTCCTCTAGGCCGATTCAAACGGCACCAGAAACACTAGGGCCCCCGAGTAGCTTGGAAGATGGTGATCAAGCCGCAGGCACTTGGAGACTTGGGTATCATTGATCCGGAGATGTAGAGCAGGGCCCTTTTAAGCAAGCTGGTGGTTCGTGGCCTCACCCCAGGTGCCGAGCCTTGGAAGCTCTTCTTACAGAGAGGGCTTCTAAGGAACACCCCACACACTCGAGGACAGTGGCAGTCTTCACATAGATGGATCTTCTCAAAGGCCCCCCTTAGGGGAAAGGGCTCCCCCCTGATGAGGAGTCTTCACAGGGTTTGGCAGAGACTAGCAGGGGGTCTCATCTGTGCTCCGCCCAGATGTAGAGAGGAGTTCGAGCGTCAGCCCCTTATGTGGCACCCAGAGCTCAGAGATCAGGAGGGACATATGCTTGGGCAGTGGACTCACATTGGTTGGGCACAATGGGACAGTGGACCAGCAGAGTCTTTTGGTCATTGGAGCAGACTACCTATGGAGGCAGAGACGAGGCTTGACGCCCTAGCGCATCTGAGAGGGGCAAGGCAGCGGATGTGGGCGAGATCGACTTAGCCATTCCTGAGTCCTGGTGGGAAGGACTTCACATTTCGAGAGACACCTAATGGCTGGGGCAGTTTTCTCGTACTGGTGTTCCCTTGAGGATTTTGATGCAGCGTGACAGCACGGACCCCAGCTTCTTCCGTGTAGGACCTGGAGGCCTACTGCAACCCCTCATTGGGAATGACCCTGAGATGGATGGGAGTCTTGATGGGATACACTGACAGATGATCAGAGTGGTAGGACACTTGGGGAAGGAGTGGCACATCGATCCTTCCAATATCTCAAAGCAGGACGCCTCTAGATGGCGCCTCTGGCTATGGGAGGATAGACCCCTGAGGGAGGTCCAACGGGACCCCGGGGAGTGGTTCTAGCCCTCCAAGGGCGGCCTTGTTGAGACGATAGATGAGGTGCCTTTCTTTTCCTACACCACACGGATTGGCAGGAGACTTCAGATGGACTCATCGAGATGGACCCCCTCGAGGGAGAGACACTGGGAGACCCAGAGAGTGCCCCGGGATGTTCGCTCCAGGTTTTGGATGCGGTTGTGGTCCAGCGTGCGACCGAGGAAGATTTCTTACTTCTTCTGGCTGGCAGCCCACGGAGGCTTGCCCATCGGCCCATGGTTGGAGCAGATGCGAGTGGAGGGGCTGTGCCATTGCTGCTCAGATGGTGTCCTGGAGACTACTATCCCACACTGCCTATGGAGCTATCGTAGCGCAGCGAGGATCTAGATGAGAGCCTTCAGGATCATGACACGCATGCACAGCCTTCACAGAGACTACACCTGGGGGATGGTGGCTTGGTTGACAGAGGGAGGACACGCGTTCCAGATTGATGAGATCTCCCCAACCTACCGGATACAGGGTCAAAGCATTCAAAGGATTGCACTCCACGAGGCAGCCCCCCCTGACGCCCTAGCACCTCCTTCCCCTAGGGAAGACAGTGTTTGGGAGGTGGTAGCCAACATCACGGCTTGGAATATTTGGGTGGCTCGTTGCAGTCTCGTGATGGGAGGGCACCCGGTTTGACCCTCGGCTACCTTGGTTGCCATCTAGCAAGATATCATTTACACTCTACGGTCCACCTGGGAGCGTGGGACTCCAGGCTCCAGGGCGACTATTGAGAGGCGTGCTCGTTTCTGCAAGGCTTGGCTTGCAGGTGTTTTTTACATTTTCACTCTGCGAAGGATTCGCTGGCTGTATAGTCCCCCCACTTGGCTGTTAACCCCAGTTCTCGAGAGCCCCTAGGCAGTGAGCTGAGCTTCTCTGGAACAAGCCGGTTTTTCTTTCAGCCTTTTCCAGTTTTTTAATACTCAGCACCTTCGGGGCTGTTGTCTTGTATGAAATCTTTCAAGCATTAATAGAAGGTTCCTTTCTTTGAAAAAAAAAAAGGGCTTCTTGATACAACTATAAAACTTGAGGATACTCTGAAAAGAATTCCTCATCTACGCACTTGGCATCAAGTGCCAAATAATTCTTAAACTTGACAAGGTATCGGATAACCTTGCCTTTGGGTCCTTTCTTCTCTGTATGATATACAATTTGTTCTGGTTGGAGGATCTCCTCCATCTCTCCCACCTCAAGTGGATCTTCTTGAACTGGCTCCGTGGGTTCTGGTCCTTGATACTTCTAAATGAAAAGCATCGTGAATCTTCCAAGTCTCGGGCAGCTCTAGTCGAAAAGCAACTTCATTTATGGCCTCACTAACTCTGAATGGTCCATAATATCTAGGAGACAACTTTGGGTATACTTTCTCATTTTCTTTCATCTTTCTGAGTCGTGCTTTTTCAAACTTTAGTAAGACCTAGTCTCCTTCTTGGAGATTTATCTCCCTCCGCTGCTTGTCTGCTGCCTTCTTTTGCATTTGTTGAGATCTTTCGATTGCTGTCCATACTTGAAAGAAAGCTGTATCTAAGTCTCGGACATACTGGTCGGCTGCAAATATCTCGTCCTTTGTTCTGAGGATAGGTGGTAGAATCACCTTTCCATAAATAACTTTGAATGGGGCTTTTCCTGTGGAGCTATGAACATTGTTATTGTATGCAAATTCCACAAGAGGAATATACTTTTCCCATTCGACTTTCTAGTCAGATGCATAACACTCCAATACCGTGGAATTGGCATTCTCACCTTGTCCGACTGACTAAGGATGAAAAGAAGATGATAAGTCCAGCTTCGTCCCCATATTATCAAATAATACTCTCCAGAATTAACTAGTCATCACTAACAATCGACTTAGGCATCCCATGGTGCTTGAAGATCTGTGCCAAACACAATCAAGCAATGTGATCTGCCTTTATAGTTTTTCTTACTGGAATGAAATAGGCCTACTTGCTGAACTTGTCAATGATGGTCCATATCCCATCATTCCCGTATCTGGATCTAGGAAGATCAAAGATGAAATCCATGGCGATGCTTTCCCATGGTCCCTTGCGGTACCATTATGATTGGACATGTCATGTCCAAGATTTATGCATCAGTACTTGACTCCGAGTTTAGCAGACTTGTAGAGTGTCGAGGACTTAGAGCGGCAAGACAGGCCGAATTCCGGCGTGATCATGGAACCATGGACTACATTCTCACGCTCAGATGTATCATCGAGGAGGCAAGGTCACAGAGGCAAAGGGTTTATTGTTGCTTTGTGGATTTCCACAAGGCCTTTGACACGGTTCCAAGAGCCCGCCTCATACAACGCCTACAAGACTTGGGTTATGACCAGGAGATCATTTGGGTTGTCATGGCACTTTACGAGAGAGTTTCAGGCAAAGTTCGGACAAGATCCGAGTGGACAGACGAGATCATGAGCACCATCGGGGTCAAACAAGGCGTCCTTTGTCGCCTACCTTGTTTGGCCTCTACATTGACGAGCTTGAGACAGTGATATAGACATAGGGGGGTGTAGGTTGCTCTCTTGCGGGCACACTAATCCAGATTTTGCTCTACGCAGATGACGTGGCTGTCTTGTCTTCCTCAACAGAGGGGCTTCAGAGACACCTAGACACACTACAGTCCTTTTGTGAGTCTCATGATTTGAAGGTCAACCTGGGTAAAACCAAGGTCATGATCTTCAATACATCTCGAGCCATCATGCATAAGGAGCAGTTCACATTTGCGAAGTCATCTGTTCAGATAGTTTTATCATACACTTATCTTGGGGTTATCTTCTCCGGACCCAGCTTCACTATGAGACCCGCGATGCACGCACACTTGAGGAGAGGGTATGCTTCATTGGCCAGACTAGAAAGAAAGAAAGAAAGAAAGTTTATTAAAGTCTTCGGGAGACCGTGAAGGTCTATGAGACTAAAGATAACTGATACAATGAGCATAACGGTGGCGGTCTCAAAACGGGCCAGCCAACCGTTTCTACAAAAAAGAGGTTATGGACGGTGTGTCTAGTCCTGATACAAAAAATATATGTCTACCTCCAAATGATACAAAAAAGAAGGGGGGGGGCACCAAAAATGCGACAGAGGGGGGAGATACAGTATATATGTGCAGGTGGTGATCGTCAGAGACCAATCATAGAGGCGCCGTCAAATGTGAGGTCGGAAAAAACCCTGCGATAGATGATTGGCCTCTGACGTCACGCGGCCTAGTCGAGCTCGGTCGTCGGGGGCGACGGGTGGCCCTGTGGATGAGGGCAACAGTAACCCCGGTGGGGCGGGCAAAGAGCAGAGACGAGATGTCATGGACCCGGATGTGTGAGTCTGTCTGCTGGCGCAGCTGTCATGGCTCTGGCTCTCGCTCACGTCCGCGTCGTCGCCTAGACTGAGGAGAGGCATCCTGTGACTGGAAGAAATCAGTGATAGATCGCTGGGTGTCCTCGCACTGTGTGTGTTGCTCGTGTCGCCGTGCTCGGAGAGAGGTATCTCGGTGGCGAGTCATCTCATGTAAGAAAGCGGCTAGGCATCGTTGATCTGGGAACTGCAGCATGTGTGGGAGGGGGCCAAATCCGTCGCGGAAGAGGCAGTGGTACCGGCCTCGAATGGCATATTAGATAGGACATCTGAAAGCAAAGTGCTCCTCTGACTCGATCTCCTGCAAGTCGCAAAGTGGGCAAAGGCGGTCCTCTCGTGGGATACCCTCTGCGCGTCCGCTCTCAATCCGTAATCGGTGTGATGAGACCCTAAACTGACCGAGGGAGATCCGGAGCGCATGTGGTAGATGAAGCTGTGTGCAACCCGGAGATGTGATGAAGCCCTCTTGTGAGATCTGGAGGCAGTGTCGGTGGTAGAAGTCGAGCTTCACAGGAAGCTCGGAGTGAAGAAACCATGTCCACCAGGTGTGGAGCTGGAGCAGATCCGCTCGAATGAGCCGGTTGACCTCCTGGTTAGTGGGGGAGAGGGGAGATGGTGGAGCGTCGAGGCTGTACTGAAAAGGAGACAACCGGTCTAAGTCGAGGCTCAGTCGGGTGAACCAACTGGAAAGACGACTATACCAGCATCGCTGGTCCCCATCAACAGATAAGGCCATAGAGGAGGATAGGGCTAGCCAAGGTAGGCCGAGGCGACCGTCGGCGGAGGAGCTGAAATCCCTGACTCTGTGGAGATAGGTGATAGCCTGAAAAGCCGCATCAAGCTGTAGGGGTGAGGCGCCGAACTCTGCTAGAATGATCTGGTGTGGTACCGATGGTTTGCTGCGGATCATCCGAGCAAACATCAGTATCTATAGGCGCTCGACTCGAGCCCACTCTGTGTCTGAAAGGTCGACTCCCCACCAAGGGCTACCGTACATGCCTGCTGGGCGGACCAAAGAATCAAAAAGGAGAGACTTGGTCCGCGGGGCCTGGAAGTGGGAGTGGTAGCACTGTCGCTCCAGCCTGGCAAGAGTGGTGTATCCCCGGTTGATCCTGGCCTGCATGGCCGAGCGCATCGTGAAGATCGGGCCTGAGAAGACAATGCCCAAGTATGTGTAAGAGTCAACTATCTCAACAGGGTCGCCGGCGAAGAGGAACTGCTCTCGGTGCATAGCGGGTCTGGACGTGTTGAAGATCATCACCTTGGTTTTCCCAAGGTTGACCTTCAAGTCATGTGTATCACAGAAGACCTGAAGTCCATCCAGGTGTCGCTGAAGACCAGTAGCAGAAGAGGATAGTAGTACTACATCGTCTGCGTATAGGAGAATCTGGATGACAGCCTCCACAAGAGAGCAGCCTGGACCTCCGAGTGTCCTAATGGTGGTCTCGCTTCCGCTTGCACTTTCAAGGTCCACACACCAAGGGGTTGCTTTTTGACTCCTTGATTCGCCCAACAGGAATGTACGGCAGCCCTTGTTGGGGGCCAGACTTATCGGATATAGAGTGGGCCCGTGTGGAGCATCTACAAGTTCTCATGTTATCACGGATGATTTGTGGTAAGTCATCCGTTCCTCACCAGATCATTCAGGCTGAGTTTGGGTCACCCCCTTTACAGCTAGATGCTGCATTTCAGGTCATCACGTATCTATACCCAGTTAGGGAATATGAGGATTATACCTCGCGGCGTAGCAGGCTACCATGGATAGCTCTATCCTTTTCTATGGCACTTGCAGCAGGAGGAGACCAGAGGTGCTGGTATGCACGTACAGAGAGATGGTTTGAGCGATTGGGGCTCCACATGGATAGACTACCTCCCTTTCAGTACAGCATGGATGCTCCATTTTCTCCCCTCTTATCACACGAGGTCAACTAGGTTATCCGTGAGGATCTACTACAGCTACACACATTTCGGACCTAGTTGGAACCAAGTGAACTCCTCCCAGTGAAGCTTAGCTTCTACAAAGATTACTTTTACACATCACAGCGGAGGGTTTCATTGACCCACCAAGATAAACGTAGATTCACCTACCCCACTCGCTGATGATCTCTCTTGGGCAATTCCGGGTCTCTTCACACAGACTTCGCATCAAGAGAGGCAAAGCAGAGCGACTACCCAGGGGGAGGCGCATATGTAGCATTTCATCTTCAGGTGTCCTGTGTACTATGAGATCCGAGGGCGTTTCCACTACCTCTTCAAGGATAGTTATGGGACTTTGGCCTGTTTCCTCTCCTACCCAAACCAACGGTGTTAGGCAGGTTTCATTCATGAGGCACTTAGACACCGTGAGAGGATACTCCAAGCACGGAGACAAGAGTAGACTTCTTCCTCAACTGATCCCTCTCAGAGCTCTATCACGGAGTTCTTTCAGCTAGATCACATGGACCCCCACGAGATGAGGCCTCGACATGATCGTGACCCGGAGCTTGTGACCCGACAGCTCAGACAAAGAGTCGACACACAGATCACACTTGGGGACATCCCCTCCTTGTTTAGAGTCGGAGCCCAACCGACGGGGGTCACAATAGCCCTGGTCAGACGCAGAGCTACGACCAGGAGACGTGCCAGGACCGCACCTCCGAGTGGCCGACAGCACTCTGTTGTCGACTTCATGCCTCCACTACCTCATCCATCCTGATATCTTGCTGCTGTCGATGATGATATATGTATACATATATACATATACATATATATATGGTCGACTATATATCAATCTCAGCATATATATATATATATATATATAGTCGACCATCGACATGACTATGCTATACTTAGACTTAGTACTGCCATTCTGCATTTTTGCATTGGTATGGACGCTCGTTTAGTAGCTCCCCTACCACAGCTTGTTGTATCAGGATTTTCACAGTCTCATAGACCCATCGATCTTCCGAAGACTTTAATAAACTTTCTTTGTTTCTCTCTCTCTCTCTCTCTCTCTCTCTCTCTCTCTCTTTCTCTCTCTCTTATTTAAAAGATAAAAAGCTAAATGGTCCTTTACACTTATGTATCGTTTACTACAAAGAGGCAAAAAAACATTTCTAACTTAGAAAGCACAAGCATACTCAAACAAACTCTCTTTTGAAACTAAAAGAAAAACGGGCTATTCAACTCCCCCCTTTTTGTTTTCAGCTTATGTTCAATCCTTGTAAACATACCTAAGGCCGATACACCATAGATAGAAGGCTTCATATGATAAACTGAAGGGAGAAATGAAAGATGCCTTTAAAACGATGCCATGATAAGGCCTAGGAAATAAGGGAAGCGTGAAACTAAAACAAATCTGAAAGCATGTATGGATAAAATGGACAGCCAAGCGGATGCCTCTGATACCCTTAACAAGCAAAATCAAAGGTTACAGAAAACACACCAAGGCTTTCCAACTAGAAATACAAGATCTCAAACAAAGAGTTCAACGGTGGCCAGTGCTCCAAGTATGCTTGGAAGAGCTGCAGTCTAATCATGGGCAAGTCTCCAAAAAGATCAAAGAAACTGTTGCACCCAAAATAGCGGATCAGTCCAAACAAGTGGAATCTGCCACGCGTAGTCAATGGGCACGGGCATCAAAAAGTTATACAGGGGACCTTTAAGGAAGACAACAGAAGAAAAAGCAAGGACCTAACATCATGCAAAAAGAAAAGATGCAAACCCATTGGATACAAATGGGGGTTTCCATTTTCCAAGCAAAAACCCCCCGAGCGACGAGCGGACAAAAGGTGGGAGGGGTCAAAATATTTAGGCTCAAGTTCATTTTTGGGGAGCAAAAATTTCAAATTATTTCAAGGAATATGTAAGTAAATATGAAATATTGATAAATAGATATAGATATAAATATACCTTATATAATATACATATATAATGTCCAAGTGGTGACTTATTTTATAACTTTCAAAAATCTATTCTTTTCCTTTCACCATTGGTTGGATCATGAAATTTTGAGCAAATATCCTCTTTATAGTTCCTCAAGATGACCTAAGAAAAATATATAATACCTTTTTAATAGACCCTCTAAGTGTATTTTGCCAGAGGAATATGGTTTGAAGAGCTTGCCCCAACCCTATTCCGCCGGTGGAATACCCTTGGAAAGCCTACACAAAAGCAGTCATAACTTTTGCTCCTTAGCTCAGATTGAGGAGCTGTAAAAAGGAAAATTGTTCAAATTTTCATTATCTATGCAATGGTAGGCTTAAAATTATACTCTTTATAGTTATAAAAGAGAAAAATTGAAAATTTCAAGATGTATATGAGAGTTACAACTTCTCCCTAATTCATATTATGGTAGGAAGGAGTTCACTAAAGACCACATTTTCTTAAAAGTAATTTTGGAGAATTTGGAATATTTTGAAAATCCCTCCCTTGCCTTCCCATATTTGATAATGTATTAGAGATCGATTAAAAATGGGTTCAAGTATGAGGTTTCCAATATCTTTTTCCTACTCATCCAAGGAATATGGTATACATTGTTATATGAGCGCTTCAAATATAGGATTGCTAAAGATTAGGGAAACTCTTTTAAATTTATTGAATTACTAAAATCCTCAAAAGAGAGTATGGTAGGGAGGTATTTATAGGAGTTTCTAAAGTGTTCACTATTTGTTCATATCTAGATGATGTTCTCTAAAATGAGGGTTATAATGAAAAATAAGTAAGTATATGGTTCCATAAATGAGAAATTAAGAAAGAATTGTATATTCCTTTAAGAAATATACAAGCATGGTTGGTGTCAAACATTATCGCTCGGACTTTTCTGCTCGTAGGTTTTTGCTTGGAAATTGTACACATCCGATACAGACACGATTATCGTACATGAGAAATATGGAGTCCATAAAAAACAGATTGAGAATGCCCAGAGAGTTGATAGGGATGCCACAAGGGGAAAACCCTTGACTACCACATTCATGGATGCCAAAAGAAGACCGGGGTTCGTACCCTGAATGAGGAAAGAGGGCAGCCAAGGGGCCCTTTTATAGGGCTGGAACTGAGCCAACCCAGTCTGTAAACAGCCGACTGAGTCAGTCTGTTTTACAGACTGGTTGGCCTACAACCAGCCTATAAAAGCCCTCCCTGGCTCATTTGCCAGGGGAGTTTTTGGGCAGCCTTTGCAGGCTGCCTTCCCTGCTTACCTATCCAGCCTTTGGGGGGCCTAAAGGAGCTCCTAACCTAGGCTAAGACCTAACCTATAAGATGGAAACACTTAACCTACTGTTCTCAAGTGGGTACTAGTGAACAAGAACTGAATTACTAACTTGACCTAAGGCTGAGAGACTGACCTACGTAGCTTGTGCCTGACTGTCCCTGGACAAGGGCTCACAAAGGGGTCACACCATACAACAAAATCTCCTATCTGGGAACTATAATGCACTTGTCGATGTAGCCAGTGTGTCACCTTGCACCCAAGTGCAGGGGTGCATGTGACAACCACATTCATGGATGCCAAAAGAAGACCGGGGTTCGAGCAGGACACAAACAAGGGATCTAATGGTCTACACAAGACCCATCAAAGCCCCAAAAGCAGTTTACCATGGTACATGATACGTATGGCTGTCAATCCATAGGGCAGAGACATATATAGACAAAGGGGTACCAAGATCAGGAGGGGTGGCCGTCTTGGTCCTCTCAACCTTGCAGCCCTATGTCTCAGTTTTGAGCATAGATAAGCTGGCCAGATACATGTGGATCCACCTCAACAGGCCCTCCACTAAGGTGTGTATATTGCAACATGCTATTTTTCCCCATAGACATTTGAGTATGCAAAGATTTCTACAGGAAAAGTCCAAATATCACTGTTCTTCTTGGCATTATATGAGGGGGGAGACCTTGATGCAGATCTTAATGCCAGAGCCCATACCATGCAAGCAGAGAAAGAAAAAAAAAAAAGTTAATTACATTTTTGAAAGACCAAAGGGTCTATGAGACCGAAGACAACCAAATACAATAAACGATAAGAGGTGGAGCAACACACATGAGCAAGCTGCGATCATACAATATGGGCAACACTTGTCAAACACATGCATAGGATCTTCTGCTTTTTCCTCACATACCTCTACACTCAACAATACACCCACTCATGCACGGAGCCAATCACTCACACATCTGCTTTCAACTAGCCTTACCTTAGCCCATCCCTCCACCCTCTCCACCAAACTCCCCCTCCATACTACCAGTATGACTTCCACCCTATGCTTAGAAGTACATTGGGAGTGACAACTCGTTGAACCTTCATTTTATGATGAGCTTTTTTTTTTGGCACTATCGGCATCATGATGTATGTCATTGGCACTATCGGCATCATGATGTATGTCATTGGCACTATCGGCATCATGATGTATGTCATTGGCGAGTCTAGAAACAGAAGAGCACTATACAGTGGGTTGGATGGCCAAGTCAAGAATAGCATGGCCTGAAGTCCGTGGCAAGAAGCAGAGCCGGTAACTCAATACAAGAGAAAGTAGCAGATCAAAAGCTAAACAAGTCATAGAGACTGCTAGTCTTACCAGCCATTCCCAGAACATTGAGGTTATGAGAGCAGATTCACAACATTAGATGGCAGATTAGAAGACAAACAGTTCACTAAAAATTGTTAGTCCCACTAGTCAAAGGTTGCTAAAGCATTAGTGTTACAAGAGCATACTTACATCAGGTATAAAACCCATACACTTCATCTCTTCATAAAAGAAAAAGGCATCTTGCAGTCGACCACCCTTCATACACCCCACTAGGAGTGGCGAGAAGGTGTCTGAAAGTGGTTGAATTCCATCCAAAAGCATGTCGTCATACACATCACGTAAGAGAAATGGCCTGCAGAATTCATACAAGAAGTTGTCAAGCAAGCAGTCGCAAAAAATAACTCTAGTAGGCAAATTTGATATTAAATTCATCCTGAGAAAAAGATAATACATCACCAGAAGCACTACCTATTGACATTGTTAAGGTTGTACAGTACATCAGTGTATTGATGCACATCTTTTGCATAATTTCTTTTCTCATAGTCTCCTCGAATCATAGAGGAACAAAACCGCATTCTTCCTACTCCTATCTTCGCAAAATTTTGCTGGTAAGAATGTATGGTTGGTTGCTCAAGTGAATCCAGGCCTGCACTCATGTAGAAAAGCATGCTGTTAGCTATAACTTTTGGGACCTCCCAAGACTCACATAAGTCCCATCTATTATAAGAATCAAAGAAATTACTTACCATCTCACTCCTGCTCCAGGATAACATTTGTTGACTGTACTAGCAATACCTTTCATCTGTTCAATTGCCTAATACACCACAACTATGTTCCTTCTCGAAACATGACTACACAACTATCCCCTGCAACAACCAGACTGCCCTAGATGCAAGTAAATTACCCAATCATATTTTAGTGCATCATCATTGCAAAAGTGAAGCTTGCAAGTGTGAGAGAGAAAAGAAATAAGTTAAGAGAATATGTACTTCTCCCATGTAGTTTTAGAAAAAAGTTCCTCAAACTATGTCCCATGCTATATTGTACTTCACACACACACACACTTTTTTTTTGTGAAATCCATATTTGTTTATATTACAAGAAGCAATTCCCAAAGAGGGAACATGCCATTACAAATATCAAAAGATTTCAATATAAGACAAGTATATAGAGGAATCTATCTGGTGAGCACTGAGGTAGTCATAAAAAGACTGCTTAAGTGACATCTGGAAATAGGAAAACCTGGAAAAAGTGGAATCTCCAACGACTCTATGATTTCTGTCCTTCCATAGAATCCAAAGGCCCCAATATCGAACTCATGTGAAGAAAAGATGAAACTCCAGCCTCAGTGATAAATTCCAATATCCAAAAGAGCTTGCCAAAAGAACCAATAGTGAATCTGGCTTGGAGACGCTGCTATAAAAGAAGTAGAAGTCAGGAGTGATAGGGCAGCGCCAAAAGAGATTAGTACGCAGCAAGCGCCCTAGCCCACCTTTGCTCCAGCCCACTGAGGCTTGTATGAGTCTTTTGTTTTTGGTGCACTTTGTCCCATAGGCCCGCGAGGCCTCCCGCGGACGTTAATACATCTTTCTTTCTTTCTCTGCCATGTATGCAGTAGCCTTCTAGGGATGCAATCTCCCAAGGACAGCGTGGAGGAGACTTGAGCGGCTACAGGTGGTTATGGGGTCCAAGAATATTCGGAGTATCCTTTTTGATGCATATGTTGTACAGACAGTGTTATATGGGGTGGAAGTTTGGGGAGGAAGTATCTCAGCATCAAAATGGGATGATATTGAGAAGATGCAAAAATCATTCATCAGAAGGCACTTGGGAATCAAAATTACCACACCCTACTCAATCATGCTTCTAGAGACTGGCACCAAACCAATTGAAATAAGGGCATTGGAAAGAGTTTTCAAATACATCAAGAAGATCAAGGCCATGGACATACACAGACTACCAAGAAAGGCATGGGAAGCAAGTAGAAGACTTCAAAAAACAAATAAGAGTAAGATACTATCCTCAGGATGGTGGCTAGATATTCATGGCTGGTTCCAAAGGTGGGAAGTTGCCTCATATTTAGATAGCCCCTCAGACAAAATGGATGAGGAGGCAACATCCAGATGCAATCGAGGCCGCTTGCCATGTTTCAAGAGAGGGTATGTCACGACGGCGTGAGTTTTATACTTGCAAGCGGGCAAGACCTTGGAAAACTAAGTAGGCAGGACCATGGGATGTGGGTGTGCAATGTTCTCCCTAGGAATTAGTGCCTTGGGGGTAAATTTGGGATTTAGCCCCAAAAGGGGGCAAAGGACCTTTAGAAGTTCAAGTTGGCCACTCGTTTGGCTTTAAAAATACCCCACAAGAGAGGACATGGGGCAAATCATTGGTTTGGCTTTAAAATTGCCCCACTAGAGGGGGCAATGGGGGCAAATGAAGAGGGGGGATGCCACATGACATTTCCATGCCTTGGATGCAATTAGCAAGGTTGCTTGTGGAAGCACCTGAGAAAATCGTCGTGACAGGAAGTGGAAACAGAAGAAATCAACAGGCCCAATCACGTCCACGGGTGTACGGGTTGGCGTACGGGCTCTACAAATTGCTTGGTTGGTGCAGTTAGGGGATTTCGCTGCTGTACGGGCAGTTAGGTATGGCTGTGTACGGAGTAACCGTACGGCATTACAGGCGGGTCAGTTGTGCATGTACGAATGAATTAGCTGAGTAAGAGCTGGTACACTAGGGTACGACTTGCAAGCTAGCTGTACGGATGCAAGGCAGGCTAGTAAGCCTGGTGTACGATTACATGTACGGCTGACGTACAGTGTTGCAACCCTAGGTATGAAATTGTCTTGGGTTGTGTGCTTAGCCAAGTGGCTCTTGGTTGCACGAGTAACTACTTGTGTGGCAATATGAAGATGCTCTCCAAAAGGTTATGCGTTAGCTCGTGAATGAGCTTGGTTTGAGCTCCGGACACGTGCCTTGCATGCGCACACCTCCCACACATATAGTATGTATGTATGTATGTATGCATGTATACATATATATACATGTATGTGTGCACACGCGTGTTTTGTGTGTGTGTGTGTGTGTGTGTGTGCGTGTGTGTGTAATGTGTGTGTGTGTGTGTTGGGGGGAGGGGACGGGCGGGGGCAAGGGGGGGCATGGTCATTGGTGAGGAGCGTGGAGAGCAGGAGCCATGGTGAGCTGAGTTCTCTAACCCTTCATAGGTTGTCTACTCGAGCTGCATAAAGCCCTGGGAATGCCTCCCTCATCTGGGTACCCTTTGTGTCAAAGCTGGTTTGATCACACCCCCCCCCCCATTGCATCGATTCATGGCGAATTGCCTTCACGGGAGGCCTTTTCTTGTCGCGATACTTTCTTGAGCCCTCGGCCTCATCTACGAGCTCTCCCGGCATCTCTTTTGTCACCAATTCCTTTTCGAATTTGTTCAGCCCACTATGCATGTGTGTGTTGGGTCGTGTGCGTGTGTTTTATAGGCGCATTTTCTTCTACTTTTGCTCGCCCTTTAAGCCATGTCTGTTCTGTGCATTTCACCCTCTTTTTCCCTTTCTTTTAGTAAGCTCATAGTGTACTAGTCATTATGAGATAGTTTGTGCAATGTGTATGGATTGCTATCCTAGGCTCTGCACAATATTATATGCTATGTCAGTTTGTAATGCATGCTTCTATGTTGGTATATTCACATGTACTTCAATTATTGCATATCCTTGTAACATCCAGATGCAATCGAGGCCGCTTGCCATGTTTCAAGAGAGGATATGTCACGAGGGCGTGAGTTTTGTACTTGCAAGTGGGCAAGACCTTGGAAAACTAAGTAGGCAGGGCCATGGGATGTGGGTGTGCAATGTTCTCCCTAGGAATTAGTGCCTTGGGGGTAAATTTGGGATTTAGCCCCAAGAGGGGGCAAAGGACCTTTAGAAGTTCAAGTTGGCCACTGGTTTGGCTTTAAAAATACCCCACTAGAGGGGACATGGGGCAAATCATTGGTTTGGCTTTAAAATTGCCCCACTAGAGGGGGCAATGGGGGCAAATGAAGAGGGGGGATGCCACATGACATTTCCATGGAAGCACCTGAGAAAATTGTCGTGACAAGAAGTGAAAACAAAAGAAATCAACACGCCCAATCACGTCCACGAGTGTACGGATTGGCGTACGGGCTCTACAAATTGCTTGGTTGGTGCAGTTAGGGGATTTCGCTGCTGTACGGGTAGTTAGGTATGGCTGTGTACGGAGTAACCATACGGCATTACAGGCGGGTCAGTTGTGCATGTACGAATGAATTAGCTGAGTACGAGCTGGTACACTAGGGTACGACTTGCAAGCTAGCTGTGCGGATGCCAGGCAAGTTGGTAAGCCTGGTGTACGATTACATGTACGGCTGACGTATGGTGTTGCAACCCTAGGTACAAAATTGTCTTGGGTTGTGTGCTTAGCCAAGTGGCTCTTGGTTGTGGGCAAGACCTTGGAAAACTAAGTAGGCAGGGCCATGGGATGTGGGTGTGCAACTTTCTCCCTAGGAATTAGTGCCTTGGGGGTAAATTTGGGATTTAGCCCCGGGAGGCCTTTTCTTGTCGCGATACTTTCTTGAGCCCTTGATGTGTGTTGGGTCGTGTGCGTGTATTTTATGGGCGCATTTTCTTCTGCTTCTGCTCGCCCTTTAAGCCCTGACTGTTCTGTGCATTTCACCCTCTTTTTCCCTTTCTTTTACTTCCACTGTTTCCAGCTCATACCCTAATCTACCTGTTAGGGTTATCTGCGCCTCTTTAGTCTATACTCTAGGGGCAAATTTTGCCACATATCTACATCCACTGCTGTTTATACTTCCTGCTATCTATACGCCTTTCCCTGCTCCCTTATTTCCTGTTTTCCCAGCTCTCTAAATCCTACTCTTTATAAGCCAAATTCACCTCGTTGTTTATAGCTTGAGTGTGAGTTAGCTTTCTGACCTTCTTCTGTGTGAAAAAAACAGAATCTGAGTTTTTTATTATCTCAACATGGCTGATACTCGTCCATTAGACAAGACTTACAATAAGGACCACCTCTAAGAAGCGAAAGCATGTGGTAGGTCAGGATAACCCCCTTCATGCCTCCCATGAGGCAAAGCTAGTCTTCAATGCGATGCACGAGGGTTTTGAGGATACTAGGAAAGACAGAACAGATCCTGTCCCCACTGTGGGAATCATGGTTGATGTTGATGACATGGTGGATCCGGTCCGAGAATATGCCAAGAATGCTATAATTATTTCCTTCCCAAGTCGTATGCTCGTTGCAGCAGATGTAGAGAACTAGCTGACCAATACAATTGGGGGCTGCTTTGCCCAAAAGGTCCACCATGCAGCAAAAGGTTTTTTTGAAGTTATTATGACTGATGAGCACCATAAGCCGATGCTATTGGAGCACTTCCCTCTTTATTATATGCAGCAAATGGTGCAGGCTTTTCCCTGGTCTCCTGCACAAGATCACTCGGCTTTGATTAGGCATCGTTGTTTGGGTTGGGTGGAGGTTGTCGACTTTCCTCAATGCTTGGTGAAACTCTTGCCGAGAATTGCAGCTTCTCTGGACAAGGTGGTGTGTCCCCCCAAGCCAAATGGAAATTCTAACAGGTTTTGCATTTTATGGGACACGGATGTCCCTACCCCAGAGTCATACTCTATCACGGTTAATAATGTTGCTATGGGAGTGCTTTTTATAAGTTGAAATGGGGTATCTTTGCTGGAGCTTGCTTCAAATGCCGGCACATGGCCTCACAATGCCCTTTGGTCTTGCATAAAATGCCTCTGGATGCAATGCCTACCCCAATACAGAACTCTTGCCGAGAATTGCAGCTTCTCTGGAGAAGGTGGTGTGTCCCCCCAAGCCAAATGGAAATTCTAAGAGGTTTTGCATTTTATGGGACACAGATGTCCCTACACCAGAGTCATACTCTATCACGGTTAATAATGTTGCTATGGGGAGTGCTTTTTATAATGGGGTATCTTTGCTACAGCTTGCTTCGAATGCCGCCACATGGCCTCACAATGCCCTTTGGTCTTGCATAAAATGCCTCCGGATGCAATGCCTGCCCCAATATAGAACAAGGATGCTCCAAGGCCTAAAAATAAAAGTAATAAACCAGCTATTGCAGTATAGGATAAAGCAAAGGCCAAGGTCCTTCCTACTGCTAATGGTGCTGTCTCGATGTCTTCTGCAACTCAGCCTATTGCAAAAAAAGAGAATGCAAGTGACGGTTGGCAAACTCTGAGAAAATACTCTCGGCTAGGAGAGCCCCTCCACCTCGGATATGGACTGGTGCATCCTCCAATGGATATACCCCTGCATAAACTTCAGGAATGGGTCCTACTTGGGCTGCAGTTACTCCCAGTCGCACTCTTTTTCCAGAAGATGAAGCTGCCTTTTGAATGGCCAGACATCAGGCTGTGATTCCACATCATGATCGGATCCCTGATCCTGAGATGGACATGCAGTCCTGATTTTTGCCTTTTTTGTGTGACATAACCTGTACATAGCTATAAATATGTTGGCACCAATAAAGTGATTGACTTTCAATGTGCAAGGTTTATGTGATGCACAGAAATGGAAACTTGTGTGGACCTATATAAATCAATTGCAGCCAGACATAGTAGCTCTTGTACCAGCATAGTAACTCTACGAGAGCATAAAGCCAAGAGCCCAAGAAAGGGCGCCAGTTTCAATGTGATAAAGACTGGACTACATAAAGAGAAGCCCAATGCGAGAGAGGCATGTAATGGAGAGAGAGAGAGAGAGAGAGAGAGAGAGAAATAAAGTTTATTAAAGTCTATGAAAGACCGATGGATCTATGAGACTCACGGAAACCTAATACAATGAGCAGAAAGGGTAGAGCTACTAAATGAGCATCATCACCCGTGCTGAAAGCTAAGTCCTAGGAAGTACATATTCATATCATCATCATCAGTGATGTGATGTGAGGGGAAACCAACATGATCCTCATCATCCGACCAGGGTAAAGCACAATGAGGGTGTCATGGGAGACTCGGGTATAGGCTAGGCTGTGCTGAGACGTAACCAGTAATGGAGCGCTGGCTACTATCTGTAGGTGCTGTCTGTCTCGATCGCCTGATGCTGGCTCTGCTCCAGACAAGGGCTACTGTGACCACCGCGGGACATGTGAAGCACAAAGCCCAAATCTAGGTAGTGCATATCCAAGTTATTAACCCCACTAGTGAGCTGGGGTCTTGAGAACAGCAGCCAACTGCCCCTTTGGATTGGTCAAGTTTGCTGATCTGTATGTCTTCTCAAGTTTCATAATAGAAGGTTCTTTTCTTTGGGGGGGGGGAGTTGTTAACCCCATTGTACAAATAAACTACCACCTAAGCCTAGCTTCCTCCTCCAATACACACATTATGATGAGCCCCTTCCATTACAAGTATGGAGAACCCTTAAAGGGTTAACATTCGCAGGTCTAATGAAAGCTTACAAGAGGCCCAATAACCTCCTTTCTTGCTCCATTCTGAGAACTACACTATCTTGAGGTCTTCAAATAAAGTTCTCCATACTGCACACTGGCAAAGTCAGCAGTCATTTGGACAAGTAACTAGTGCATTCCACTAAGCAAAGCATGCAAGCATGTAACCATTGTGCAGGAATCGAGTAACAACTGCATTTCCCAAGAAGTCTGCAGTCTGTATCTCTGGAAATGCATCATGTAGGAGAGACCTGTACTGATCAGCCACGCATAACTAACTGAATGTAGGAAGACGCTCTCTCTGTAATATTTAGAGATGTATCAAATGAACGACGGTAGTAAATAAAGATGAGTGCCTCGCATTTCCTTTAAAAAACACAAACGATAACTACTTGCTACCAAACAAGCCGCTACTCGCATTCCGTCTTTCTTGTGGTGGGCCAAAATGCTTCCGCGATTCGGAAAGCGTTTTCACGAATCTCTAAGTTTCTCCAACCTTATTCAATCGTGCATCCACAAACCTCTAGATCCCTCTAACGCTCCATACCCCGGACAAGAAGCGACGTTATTGAGGAAAGGACAAACCCGGGTAGAAGGCGGGCTGCAGCCATGGGCGAGCTCGCAGGAGGAGGGCGCAGGCGCGCATGGCAGGCATTTTCCTGGAAGACAAAGGGTGCTTTGCAGGTTTATCAAGGGCTTAGAAAAAAAACTCGTCCAATTTCAGGTGCGTTTGTGCCATTCGCAGAGCAGTTTTGAATTAGAGTGGCCTCGGTTTATGAGAATTTCAAGTGTTTGATGAGTGCCACATGAGGACTCCACTACAATGTAACAAAGGTTGCTATGTTTGGCCTCTGTAAGTTTGAAAAAAGGTTTCTTTGTTTAGCCTAGGAGCCACAGTGTAAATCTAACTATACCCCATGACTAACCCTTAGAGTCACATGAGTGTGGCATGGATCGTAGTGTAAGTTTCGAAATGCAAAAAAGGTTGCTGAATTTAGCCCAAAGCAGATAAAAGAGTTTGGTTCCTTTATGACATTTCAAAGTGGTTTGCTTTGCATCTAACTTGATGTGGTATTAAAAAGCTATACCTCAAGCTTCTCTTCATGGATAACTCAAAATGTAAAAATATGATAGGTAACTTTTCTTTCTTAAAATTCTCACCATCTTTAAAGTGATCATCGTCTTGAAAGTGAGTGTGTAACACTTTAGTTTGATTTATGATAGGCCTTACAGCTCAATAAGACCCTGGAATTATTTCATGCCAAAATAAACCAAGTCCCTTTCTTTTGGGGGGGAGTGGTAGCTCTCTTATGATATGCAATATGTGACTCGAGGGTGAGATTTTACATAGAAGGATACTTATGCAACAAATAGGTCCCCGGAATTGAAAAGAATTCAAAAAGTATTAATTAGTGGAGAAATGAGGAGGGGATGCGTGGAAAGGCAAGGGGAGGGATAAAGAGATTACTATGGAAGTCCCTCTATTTATGAGTGGAGGGACCCCTTCCCTCTTATCATACCCATACTCTACTTCTTTCACAACATCTTTATTTAGCTAGTGGTAAGGCCTTTAGAGTACAAAGTGGATGTCCTGAATTTAAGTCCCCCTTTTCCATAGAGTTTTGAAGCTAGCCTATCAAAGTTTAGCTGGAGGATGATTATAGACTTTTCCTCTAGTGACTCAAGCCAAAGGCAGAAGGGGACATAACGCTTGCCAATACACAGTTTCCAAGCAGAGATTAATCCCACAGATCTCCTATTTGCAGTGGAAAGTCTAAAAAAAGCCTGACCACCAGGACCCCACCCTTGATCCCTACCCTTGCTCGATAAATCAATTGGCTATCTCAACCCATGATAAGGTGCTAGAAAACACCCAAGTTAGCCACTTCCCTATATGAGATGTATTCTTTGACTGAATGTTAGGGACCCTAAGACCCCCTATCAACTTAGGAACTTTAAGAGAATCGCAAGGGACATCATGCATCTTACCTTCCTCCCCTTCTTCTGTCCAAAGAAAGGCCCTCATGAGCTTCTCAATTTCAAGCCAATGACTTCTTCAAAAGTTCCACATAGTCACCACATATGTGGTAGAAGCAAAAAGAATTGCTTAATTATCTGCACCCAAGCATTCCAGCCAAGATTCAAACCATACCAAACAACTACAAAATTTAGCCTTGATCCCTTTGAACCAATCGAATCTTTGCCAAACTTTGGCCCCCATCCAAGGGGTACACCCAAATACTAGATCACCTCACAACGTTGAATTTATTGAACCTCCAAAGAAGTAGCCCATTCTGGTGTAAAACCAAACCAATTCTTAAGGAAAAACTTATCTGCCAGCTACATACTGAGCCCAAGGCTAGGCAAAATCAATTCAATATTCCCATCAAGTCATCGACAGATAACTAGGAGCAGCTTGACGACAGAGCCACTCCCTTTAGCCGACCATCTACCAAAGCTACCTTCAACATGCACATTGATGGAACTGTGTAGCTTGCAAATAAAAGCAGAGCTATAAGGAAGCCTTGTCAAATTGAGTGGTGCAGGTCCAAATGGCCCACCACACCTCCATTTAGGCACAAGATAGCAAAAACATTCATAAACAAGGATGAAACCATTCTTACAAACCAACCCCTAGCCAATCAAGCACTATAAGGATATAGTCCTAGCGCACCCGATCGCAGGCCTTACCCAAAACAAGGATGAAACCATTCTTACAAACTAACCCCTAGCCAATCAAACACTATAAGGATATAACCCGATCATAGGCCTTATCCAAATCAAGACCAAATAGCATACATTTCTAGCTAGTAGCACAAGCAAAATCAAGAGCTACAGAGACATTAAAGATATTTTTAAAAATATCCCACACTTTTATAAAGCAACATTGTTCCCTATCCACCACCTAGGTGCATACCTCCCCAATTTTCATGGCCATTGCCTTAGCCATAAATTTATACAATGTATTTAACATGGAGAGTCTCCAATCTCCCACTTGTAGATTACTCTAGCGTTTCAAAAAAAGCTTCACAAGTTAGAATTAACATCTTGGGGCAAACCCCCTTAAAAAATGAAAGTTTTAATCATCTCTACATCCCCACCCTTAACGTCCCAAAAGGCAATCCTTGAAACTAAGAGAATATGGACAAGGAGAGCAATCTTTCTTCGTGATCTTAAGAGCGTCCCATTATTCATCAACCCAAAAAGGGTTTGCTAGTGCTGTATGTTGAGAATTAAAGACTCTAGCCTGCAGGCCGTCCATCACATCTCTTAGAGCATCTTGCCATTCACCATTGTATTCTGCATGCATACCAACCAACCCACTCAAAT
This sequence comes from Dipteris shenzhenensis, assembly GCF_047967505.1. Classification (NCBI taxonomy): domain Eukaryota; kingdom Viridiplantae; phylum Streptophyta; class Polypodiopsida; order Gleicheniales; family Dipteridaceae; genus Dipteris; species Dipteris shenzhenensis. Next base: position 46,101,751 of record NC_141627.1, on the reverse strand, counting down.
GAGCTCAAAAGACCTTGGCAATGTGCCAAATTTAGCTTTTATGTTTTCTTGGGGGACCAAAAAATGATCAATTATTTCCCTTTGATGCTTGCACTTAACAGCCTAGAAAAAAACTTTAAAGGGCAATCTCATGACTCAAACCACAACTATCTATTACAGATTCTAGCCAACTCCCTCTCTCTCTCTCTCTCTCTCTCTCTCTCTCTCTCTCTCTCTCTCTCTCTCTCTCTCTCTCTCTCTCTCTCTCTCTCTCTCTCTCTAACTTGGATCCATTCTTCCAACTCCATCAAAATGGTGGAAACAAAGGGATCGTTGGGTAGCAGCTCTTAGTGACACCTTGATAGCCACCAAATCATCCAACCCAGTTTGATTGGCTTTATCCCGCCTCTCCCAAACCTTGTCTTCTTGCATGATTGCTCGTATCGAAGCATCCCACCTTAAACAAGGGTCATCAAATTTAGACTTGACTTGCTACCATGTTACTCTAATAAGCCTACAAAACTTTTCAAATGATAGATACTTCTTATTAAACTCAAAGGGTATATCCAGGCATTCACCTATAGCAGAGGGGGATGCTGAAGTTCCACACAAGTGAGAGGTGATCTGATAAGCAAGAATGAGTCACATGTTCCCCAGACAGGGGTGCACACATAGCGTTCATCAAAAGAGTACATTCTATCTTACCTACCAGCCCTGAAATCCTCCCCCTTACAATGATTACTCTAGGAGAACGCCCCCTGACTTGAATGGTCAAACTCTAAGCAATCAACCAGTCCACAATGTAGACATAGTTCTTCGCAAGCTTTTCAACTCCTAGCCTGAAATTGACTTGCCTGAGTGGAATGGTTATCACCTATCTCAGTGAGATTCCAATCAACCCCTAATGACCAATGACTCCTCAACATCTTGGACTTTAGGGGCTTCCCACACTCTCTCTCTCTCACTTGACAAATTTGGCGCATAGATGTTGAGGACTCTAAACACAAAGCCATCAGTAGTAGACATAGGCGCAACAATATACCACCCCTCACTTTCTTGGAACATTTCTTTGGCAAAATGAATGAACCCTTATGTGTAGACCGGTGACTCACTTGTCGTGGGGATCTTGGAATAATTCCATCAAAGTCTCCACTCCCAAACAATTGCTTGTGGGAGCTTCATATGCATGACCCTCACACTTGTGTCACCCAAGCATCTATCGGATTGTGTTCAAGTGATTCCAAAGTGAAGAGAGAGGGAGGGAAGAAGAGAAGGAGAATGAGAGAGGGAAATGGGGTGAGAAGAGGGAAGGGGGGAAAGTGGCAATCACATCGCAATCACGACAATGGAAACAAGAAGACTCAAGTGCAAGTGAATGTAGAGAAAGAGGGAGAGCTTCCATTCCCAATGTTGCAAGTACACAATGAAGACCAAAGTCAATCTTTTGGCCTTCAATACATTCCACCACTTGAAGGGAAGGCTAACCCTTGTAGCTCTCTTACTCTCGTATTAGAAACACTTGGGCCCATACGGCTCCAAGGCAGATAACATATTCTAAGTCTCGCACCCTCTCCTACTTCTCTATAACACATGAACTATCAACTATTGCGATTAACATGCCCCCCTTCATGTTCACAATCCATCCCTCGATTATGTGCGGTGCATAATGTCAGACTTCAGGGTGTTGTTCATGAGTTTGTACTAAAACAAATGTCCTATGGGAGATTCGACAAAACGGGTGGAGCGGCTTCCAAAAATGTGTCTTGAACATGTCTTCAAAGGTCTGAATATGATGACCATGAAGATTGCAAACACGTATGTACAATCTCATAACTTGAGAGGGAATAAGGGCCCATCATTTAAGTCAAAAATAATTTCCACCTAGACCCGTTGATGGTTCTCTTTTGTTGGTGGATCCAGTGTCGGAATGTCCCGAAGCTTGAAAAAGTGCATTGTAGTAGCGATGATTGCAAGATTTGAAACCAAGGCGAAGATGATGTTAAACTCCTTTGTTTGAGCTACCAATGCATAGGATGACCCAACTTCTAGAAAATCAAACTTTGGGAAGTTATAGGCAATATTGGGATCAATGGCCTTCATTTGTTCAAATTTTGGCTAGCTCCAATGGCATTGTAGAGTCATATATGTGGGATCAATGCACTCTGCGTTCAAGGCCCGTGAAACGGTAAGTATGCCAAAATGCCTCATGCTTTAAGAATGGGTTGGAGGCCTATATATACATTGATTTTGGATACCATAGGCCTATCATAGCCACCCCTTGTGGATCTCTTATTCTCACGCTACCATTTTTTGAAGCTCCTTTGTATTAACTATGTGATAGTATACCTCCATTATGTCCTTGCAGATGAGGAGAAAGCTTTGAAGCTTTCCTTTCCACTTATTAACATCACTAACATCCTCAACCTTCCAAAAAGATGTGATTGCCATATCAGGTGTCGTGGTTGGGAGTTGTATCTTGGGGTTGGTCCTCTTCTTGCCCTTCTATGCCCGAGAAGAGTATGGGCTTGATAAATTTTTACCACGTAGTTGTGCCCATGTCTTGGGGACCCCCGTGATTGAGCGATTGCTCCTGCATTTTTGTGGTGGTGTGTTGTGAGGTGGATGGTTGTAACGTGTTGGCCCGTGCAAGTGATGGTGGAATTGGGGTTAGTGCTAGGTGAGAAGTCAGGTTGTGAGGGCGGTGGTGCCTGTGATGTTGAGCTAAACAAGGTCCAAGCCATATCCATATCGTCTTCATGGACGTTAGTGGGGTAGGCTACATACGAATCATCGAACTAGCTTATGCCAATTTGAATCATTTTTCGGAGGGCTTCTAGCATATTATTGTATAGGACTATAAATGCTGTAGGAGGATACCTTTTGCTGTTAATGCAAAAAAGGCAATTGAAAATAAATTCGGCATCGCTCCGACCATACGCTAGTTGTGTGTTTACCTCCTTTTTAGAGGTAGATTCTTGTGGCACTATTGCGGTTTAAGTTGTGAATGACATTACAGGTTGCTTGGTATCAATAGAAGACTTACAAGGGGGCAGTGTTGTTATAGACCGAGCTTTAGGCACCCATATGAAGTCATTGCCCTTGTAGACGCCTTGAGCCTATAGCAACTATTGGGTATCCATATGGGGTGGTACTTCTGTTTCCTCTTGGCTGTTTTGCATCTACTTGATCAAACTCTCCTTGGTTGAGCAACCTGAACTCTTGTTGGTGCAAAAGAGTCAATGGAGAGGTGAAGTTGCATGATGATACTAACCTTGCATAGACAGAGAGGTTGATGCTAGAGATGTATCCCTTGGATGCTAGTAGGAGCTATTTCCCTTAGGTGCACGAGCCATTGGAGGGGTTGGTGCAGTTGCTATTGAGTTGTTGCCCTTTGTAACTAGAGCTGCAAGGGGATCAACCTTTGGCACGGATGTTGTTGCCGTTGGGCTGGTAGAGCTGAAGTGGATGATGAAGCTTCCATTGGGGCTGGTGGACTCATGGTCTCATGGCTGGCCTTTTGGATCAGAGGAAGTACTAGACTTGAGGTCCCATTGCCGATTGAGATGACTGAGGTGCAATCGTCATCGATTAAAGTCATGGTGCATTCCCGCCAATTGATTTGGCAGTTAACCGCCCAACACCATCTTCCCGAGGATAACATGTTCATCCATAGCACCTGCTAGCATAACATAGCATCTACTAGTCACGCGATGGATATTAATGGATATAGGTAGTTCAATACAACCTATTGTGGGCAAGATTTTTTCATTCACTGCACATACCATAAGATGCGTATGTTCAAGGAATACCTTAAAATGTCGGGAGCTGGGTGCACCTCTCATATGAAATCATGTTATGGCTTGCACGAGGGTTGATAAAGGCTTCTATAGAGCAAATACCTACACAATTGGAAGTCTGCTTGTACCCTAGCTGGAGCAATGGTGAGATCATCCATGGGGTTTAACCCTTCTAAGGACGCTTTGCAAATTGTTATTAGCCCTAAATTTTTTCCTTTAGCTTGTTGAACCCTAGCTTCCTCTATCACTTGTCGCTTCATTCGAGTGACTTCCTTTTTTAAATCTTTTTTCTCGGTGGATGGCATGTAGCATTTCAAGCATTAATGGGCCATAGTAGCATTTAAGTTTACTGCCATTGATGTAACCATCCACTTCAATACTGCCAAGGGTTGTAATTCTGCATGACCCCTAGGGTGTGATTCCCACAACATGATACACACCCATTCCTCGATATTTCAGTTTATGCTTTGTGTTCCTTAAGCTATATAGTAGCACAAGGTCACCTCCTTTTAGGTCCTTGTTCCAAAAGTTGTAGTTAAAACACTTTTTTCGGCATAGTTTCTTTAGTTTTATGCTAAAGGCCGCTCTCAATATCTTTTTGTCAAGATTTTTAGGCTCGATTAGCCTTTCTGGAATTGCCTCGGTTGATATTCAATCTCTAACTGCAACCCTAAAACATGGAATAATAAATTCCATAGGCATAATTGCTTCTACCCCAAACACTAGGCTAAAGGGTGTGCAAACCTTCAACAGATTTACAGTCTGTCACCTTTAACCACTCGGACACTCTCCCAATAAGCTTCGACCTTTTGAGTCGAGATTGCAAGACATTGATAAATCGGTCAATGGTAGCAACCTTTTACGCCGTGTGGTATGCTCAAAGTTTGAGGTGAGTTTAGCTCCCAATCATTACAGTTGGCCTCAATTGTGCATGTCATTGTGCAGCATAAGATCTTGTTTGAGATTTCGACTTGTCCATTAGCTCGGGGGTAGTAAGGTGTGGACTTTTGGTGAACAATAAGGAATTCACTCATTAATATGCGGATAGTGTCGTTAACAAAATGTGTTCCTCGATCACTTAACGACTTCCAGTGGGAGGCTGAAGCAGGATATGAATTTTTGTATAGGAATTTAGCAGTTGTATAATATGTGGCCACTATAATATAATGGGCTTGGGTTCCTTTTGCAGCTGGACTAATTGGTCCCACAAAGTGAACACCCCACTTTTGAAAGGGTTGATCTATAAGGACTCTAGTTAGGGGCATGTAATCTTGGCTATGGGGTATGGAGACTTGCTGGCAGGGATCATAGCATTTAATCTGCAAAGAGCGTGGGCCACCATAATTTGGCTTGCAACGCCTTGCGGGTCGTAAGCTCTCCAGTTCCAGAGGTACAAGCGTCATTAGTAATTATAGGTCTAAAGCTAGTGGCAAACCAACTGCCCTACCACCTTGATATGAAGCTACTCAAGGAGTTTGTGAGCACATACAATACAAATTCGCATGCCTGCATACTCTGAGATGCAACAGGGACCCCCCACCTCAATGTGGATCTAGTGCATGTAGCCTTTGGCCTATCAGTGGTCCTAGAAAAGTATACACACAAAAAGAAGTTGGATGAGCCCCTCAGTAAAATCTGCAATTACGATAGAAAGAAAACCAAGGGCGGCGTCAACTTCTCAGAGCTCACAGTGCTAGAACTAGACAAATAAGCAAGAGTGCTCCAACTATTGACACATGTCAAACATACGGGCCACCACTAGTTTATAGTGCCAAACATACTCATGAGCTAATAGAGCCAACTGGGCGGATTGTTTCTACACACAAATGAGGGAGGATTTAAAAACACATGGAGATGTCTAGGGCAACCAAATTCTCTACATGCCCATTATGTACCACATGTTGGAACAACAACCACCAGTCAGATTTGGGCTAGTTGGAAAAGAAGCCATAGGAGAATTTTCGGTTGAAGAAGAGCTAGTGGTACTCGACCCAAGAGGCTTAGGCCAAGTATGACCTCATCAAGTTGCCTTGATCAACAACCACTTGGAAGCCAACCGAAGGAGCAATATGAAGACCACCAAATGTGGGAATCCTTGAAGATATAGAGATGTCTCGAGGCCTCCAATCATCAACCCAAAGGCAAAGAGACAATCCAGGCACCCGTTAATGTGGACATGTTTCAAGGGGAGGATACAATTAATATTGGCCTCCACCCCAGGGAGTAGAATTGGTTCCCCCCCCTCCTCCGCCCCCAAGGCTATAGCCACCAATCCCATACATGCCGAAGAGCCATTTTCCTTTGTCACCGGCTACTCTTCCTCTCCATGGGTAGGGCTAACAAAAGCCTTACATTTTGCACCTGAGTACCGAGTGCCTGGAGGCTACAATGTGATGTATGCTGAGAATTGTAAAAGGTAGACAATACGCAGCTCCAATTACTGGATGCCATGGCCCAACTCCCTCAAGTACTACACACCATTTTTTAGTGGAGGCAAGAGCATGCCACCCAACTATCCTCCTCTCTACTGTAGGCTCATAGGGCACATGAGAGCCACACACTCATGATTGTTGCACAGATTACCGAGCAAACTACCCTGGATAGTGAAATCTCGATCATTATTGCCTCGTTCTAGCTATGGCATACTTTTTACTAGATCTTCAGGCCACTAGCTTACCTCAAGTCTATGGCTTAGATCTTTAGACACTTTTCGCCCGTCCCATTCTCTTAAACTTCTAGGTGTGGTGAAGAATAATCACTGAGTCCACTAATTTTCCATAGGATGATGATGTGATGCAGCTAGCCAAGCTTGAAGAACTGAGCCCATGGGTCTGTACTCTCGAAAGCATATGAGCTGACATTGACTATATGCAGACCTATGGCTGTGCTTCGGCAGTTCAAACTCAAAGCTATTTAGCTGCCTATCACTCCACAACCTACCACCACCTTGAAATCATTATTTTGTTCAACAAGGTGCTACAAGTGCTCTAGGACTCACAAGCATCTCTGGTTAGCAATTTTGAAACAATTCATGTACCATATCCCAAAGTTGTCACCGAGGATAATGGTCAATTTGACCTCTGATTCGTCAATGCTACCACCCCACCTATGGATATTCCTAACACCATCCCACACACCCCACAAATCCTACACACCCCCCTCACCCACCCGTCAATAGCATCCCACCTCCCCTTCCCCACACACACCAGCCCGAGTACTCCTCCAATGCCTCCAACACTAGCACTACAGAGAACAAGATCTCACAGTCCATGTCACCCAATGCTCATGTTGACCTACTAGACAAAGCCCTCAATACCTTGCTACGGCTTACCAATCTAGTTGACAGGCAGATCGACCTTTCAATTGGAGGGCATGCAGAGGAGGACCCCATGCCACATGTCGATGATGATGTTCCTCTAGTGCCCCCCCCTCATCATTGCTAGAAGATGTACAATGGTGACCTGACCTCCTGTGCTTCCAGGACTTACTAGACATCACTCTCATGCATCACTGTAAGGCCCAGCTCGAAGGCTCTTGCCTTCATTTGTACAAAATAATGGAAGTTCATCCCCTCACTACTTTTATCACTCAGTCCTTCTACAACCGAAGGCGGCGGGCCAACCCGAAGTGCACATGTGGTGGATACAAGTTAGCTCTAGATGCGCCTATTCCCCTCACATACACATGGACACAAGTCTCCAACCCCGTTGGCACATCTCATGTTTGAAGAAGGAGCGATTCGGGTGCTATTATCGTAGCGCACCCCTTGATTGGGGAATCCATCCCCTCTATATGCTCATGGAACAACGATTGTCCTAGGCCCACTTCAGGGAGTTGCAAAAGAAGGATTTAAACATTATATACAACTTCCCTAAGTACAGATTTCCCAAGGAGATGACTGAAGAGGGATTTTGCTTTCACCTTCAATCATTTAACAATACCTACAGCTCAATACCCAACCCCATGGTGGTAGATGTAGTGCACTTCAATAGCCTTATCCTCATGCTGCTTCGAGATCTCCCCACTATGGGACTCATCCCATATACATTTGACACTTAGAGTGTGTGTGCCTATCCTATAAAGGCATTGTACTTTCTCATGTCAAATCTATCAAGCCTCAAGCCTTTCTTGATCATGTAAGTACTTTGCTTGGTTGTACATTTCTTTCTAGCATTATCTCATTTCCATTCCATGTCTTGCATCTTCATGTGGTATCAGAGCTAGGCTATCTTCCAAGAGGTTGAGGACATTGAAGCCTCTCTCCCTCATTCCCCTTGGAGGAATGCCTTCTCCAATTCCATCTTGAGTTCTACTCTCTCCACCCCGAGCCTTGCCAACAAAGGCAACTCAACTCACGGCTCATGGCAGCTCAGCTCCAATGGTTCGTCAACTCTAATGATTCGTGGTAGCTCCATGCTCTGCTCAAGGCACCACTCTCTTGGCCTAGTGCCCAGCTCACAGCAAGCAGCAACAAACAGCTTGCTATTCTGCCCATTTCTCTACTCGTACTAGCTATATAGCCAGTCGTACAATAGTACAGACTATTGCGCCATACAACAGGCTTGCAAACAACCCGTACAACCTATCCGTACACTTGCTCTTGATCTGCCCACTCATTTCTCTGCCCGCTGCTATTCTGTCTGCCACCTATAGCTCCATTGTGCCTGCCATCTCTTCCTCAGCTCGCTTCTGCCCACCATCTACTCATTTTGTCAGCTCTTCCTCTTCTACATTCACTTTTCTCTCTCGTAGCTCTACCAGTTTTATGGGTTCAATTTCCACCAACTCTCTTCTTGTGGAAAAGTTCAAGGGGGATGGATTCCCCACATGGCAAACAAAAGTGCAAGTCCTTCTCATGAAGGAGAATGTTTGGGATGCCATCAAAGATGATGAAGCACTTGAGGCATCAAAAGAGCCTCCAACATGCAAGATTTGGACGCAACACAATTTGAGGGCCATCACAATCATTGGGCTTTGCCTAGATGATTCATTGATTCATCACATCAAAGGAGATTTGGGCATGCCTCGAGAACATATTTGGTAACAAGATCACCAACTCCAAGGTATTTCTAAAAATCTAATTTTATAAGCTGAAAATGGAAGAGTTTGATACTGTGAGTGCACATATAGCAAAAATTCAATCTTTAGTTCAACAACTCTCCAACTTGAAGTGTTGCTTGGATGATGAGGACAAAATGGGTGTCCTCATGACAAGTATGGAAGGGATTTCTCTCTTTGAGAATGCCCTTGAAGTACTTCACATTGCATTGACTACATTCAAAGATATGGTGTCTCTTCTGCTTGTTGAAAAGGATCACCGCAACAAAGAATCTCCATCCTTCTCCATCAGATACTACATAGGCTCTTGCCTCCACCAACAAATGGAGACCTAGACCATCAACTCCACCAGCACCAAGAAAGACATTCAAGCCATTCAAGTGCACTTACTACTGCAACAAGCTCGGTCATACAGAGGATAGGTGCTACTAGAAGCCTGTTCAACAACAATCGAAGGATCATGCCTGTTGGGTGGCATCTGCCACTAGTGATGATGCATACGAAGATGACCAGCTGACATAGGATCATGCTCTTAGTGTCTAACTCCTGCATCTAGAGGATGATGGAGATCATGATTTTGCTTTCTAAAGCATGATATATTTGGGTACTTTTCCTTGGGGGTGTTTCCCAAAAATGAATGCAATAAGCCATGTGTGGAGTTAATAAAGGTACTCTGCCTTAAATAGTCCTCCTAAAATGATGTATTTTTTTCCTATTTTTTGTGTGTGGTTCCATGTTTCTCATTAGTCTTTGGAGGAGCCAGGAGGGGATGTACTATGGGAGCCATATGTTTTGGCTTTGATAAGTTTATTTGTTGGTGCATTGGTCTCCTGGACCTCTGAGTTTTGATCATTTATCCATGCATGATGAGCCTCTGAGCCATGCTAGATGAGATTTCTATGTTATGCTCACTAGCCTTTGAGCCATGCTCACTTGCCTCTGAGATTGAGTGGAAGCCATGTCTAGTTCTAGACCGCCATGCATAGTTTTGATGACCGTCATATTCTATTCTTGGTTCCATTCCAGTAGTCCCTCACCTTTCCTCCATGGGGGGGTGTTAGGGCATGGAGTCAATTTGAGTGACTTTTAGTGTGTTCTAGAGTAGTACTATACTATTTTATATCCTAGAGTGCCACATGTCATTGTGGGACTTATCCCATATACATTTGATACTTAGAGTGTGTGTGCCTATCCTATAAAGGCATTGTACTTTCTCATGTTAAATCTATCAAGCCTCAAGCCTTTCTTGATCATGTAAGTACTTTGCTTGGTTGTACATTTCTTTCTAGCATTATTTCATTTCCATTATGCTTTCCTAGTCTTGCTTTCCTTTCCATTCCATGTCTTGCATCTTCAAGGAGGACAGTTCCAAGTGGAGTTAACTGCTAGAAAAGTGTTACAAGCGAGATTATGGTGGGAAACCTTATTCAAGGATGGCCATACTAAATCCAATGTGATGCTTGACAACGCACTTGCCGGGGCTATTGGCTAATCAGTCAATGCCCTTGGAACCCACTAGGACATGGAAGGCTTTTTAGCACTAGGGTTTGGATTTTGTTGGTCCTTTTAAACACAAATATTTATGATCAAGAAGTTGATATCTTTCAAGAGGATATGGAATAGTCTCCCACTATTTCTTGACATCATTGCTTGTCCAAAAGAAGTACAAGATACAATTTTACAAAATCTATAATATATTTTCGGGGGTATCTAGCAAGATTCCATAGTGCACCTACACCAACTATAAAAATTTAGGATAAAAGAGTGAAGGGATAGGTGTTGGATATCTTGGTCTTCACCAAATTTGAGGTTGCTATTAAAGAAAGCCATGGCCAAAATTGGGTGTGCATGGAGGGAATGGCGGTGCATGACATCAAAAATATAGGTTGGAGGAAGTGGATTGGTGAGGTCAAGGTGATATTAAATGGAGGCTACTCTAAGGATATTGAAGTGGAAGTGGAAGTGGAAGTGGAAGTGTGGGGCTCTAAGTTGGTTGTGCAAAGTTCAACAACGGCCTCGAGGACCTACTAGTACTCTACTTCCTTTTGAGTGTCGAGAGTTCAATTTGTTCAGACTACTACATGCGGGCAGGTTGTACTTTTCCAGTTGTTCATGGAGGGTGCTGTAGAGGGACTCAATCTTCTTATGTAGGGCCTCCTAGGACTTCTTAGCATCCATCATGTATTATTTCAGGGCCTATAAACTACGACACTTTGGATAAGAAGCATATCTCCTCTTGTTGTTTCTTATAATAGCTCCTTTACAAGGGATTCATTCTAATTCGTTCTGCTCTAGGAGGGATGTAGTCATTGCTGGGTCATCTCTGGAAATCTCTTCTAGTGTTGTTTCACCAATAGCTTGGAAGCTTAATACTCGATTGTTATCCAATTTAAGCTCTTGGGTGAGCTAATGGGTTCTTTATTGTGCTTGAATGTGGGCCGCGACTTCCTCTATGAGAGTCTCCTGATGCCACGTGAAAATGTTGTGGCCCCTATGAGTGGCCTAAATAAGGAAATCCATAACTTGCTCCTCTATTAAAGTGGTTTGTTGAGCTGGTGTTTGCTCCCTTAGTTGCTTGTATTTTTTGTGGGCGAGCCGTATGTCCCTAGGGTTTGCATATTGCCCCAATGCTTCCTGCACTTCAATCTAGTTGGTGGAGGAGGGTTCTACCAATTTTGTCACTAAGGACTTGCCTTTGAAAGAGGGAAGGAAACAAATATAAGCTGACATAGCACCCAATATGGTATTAATGAGTTGAATTTTTCCAACAAGAGACAAGAATTCATTAGCCTAGTGATTGATGCATTTAAAACTTGTTTATCATTTTATCAATCATCTTTTTGCTTCATCTACCTCTATTTCAAGAAAAACGATATTATTTGACCTATTTGAATCACCTACTAGCTTGATGAGAATGTTGATTTGATTTGTCTCTACTAGAATGAATTCGAAAGAATGATATGATTATTAAAGTTAGGCAAGAAATGCCTCAAGTTACGATATTATTTCACCTATTTGACTCACCCACTACCTTGCTAACAATATTGATTTGATTTGTCGTTAATTAATGACTTGAAAAGAATAGTATCATCACTAGAGTTCAGGAAAGGAATTCTTTTCTATCTCTAGAATGCACCCCATCACTTTAATGAAAATTAGGGGAAAAAGGGGGCTAGGGGATAGCCTAATAGGAAAATCAAGCAATGGAAAAGAAATCATAAGGTTTGGTTTGTATGTCTCATTAGAGTAGGCACCAACCAGACATTGTGAATCCAATTAGTGGCATCAGAAGTGAAGTCCATCTTTTCCACTACTCTAGTTAAGAATCCCCTATCATAGCCTTTCATGAAATCAATCTTAACAAAGGATACGTTGTGTTTGGCCATCACATTCAAGCAAGACATCAATCTATGATGAATCTATTTTTTTGGGAATTGATTTGGGTCTCTTGCAAATGACTCTTTGCAAAATAGGAGACATCCTAGTCACAAGAGCTTTGGCAATGATCGTGTTCGAGATGTTGAGGGTGATGGACCCCCAATCATTTTGTTTGAGAGAATCCATCTTCCTAGGGAATAATGCTATGAGACCTTTACTGACATGCTTGATGAGGTGGCTATTGCACCATATACATTAGCAATGCACATGAGGAGGTTACCAATCAAGTCTCAATTGTTAGCATAAAACTCTTTAGGAAGAGTACCTTCTATCGAGACTTCCCACCTTTAGAATATTTTATGCTACACCTTAGAATATTTTATGCTACACTTTAGATCTTCTTGTGTGAGAAGTGTGGCAATTGATATATTCTCTAGTCTAAGATGGTTGTCCCTTTCACATCTTTTCCTCTCCATAGTTTTCAGCTGTTATATTGGTGGGACTCTACCACGTTAAAAACAACCATTACAATAACCTTTGACAATAGGGATCCTAACAAGCTCTCTCCAGAAATCTATACCAAATGTAGTCAATCAGAATCTACCATTATAGTTCCTGTTAAATCAATGGTTGCATGAGCCATTTGGTAGTCAATCATAATCTACCACTGCAATTCATGTTAAATCAATGGTTGCATGATCCTCCCTTTCTTTATGATGATTTTGCATTAATAAGCCCTCAACGTTAATCATGACATGTGGCAAAACATGATGCATTTGTTCCACCATAATTAAAAAGCTAGCTGGCATGCTGTCTTCTAAAAAGTTTATAATGGCATTGTCAGCCGAGTTATCTTTTTTTGAGTTTCGTTTGTTTGTAGAACTCACTTCTTGGTATGGCTTTACTTTGCTTCTATTGTACAACTTGGAGAACACACTACCTTCCAAATCAGTGAATTGTATTGTCCCATTGTCAAAAAGTTCCATCAGTCATCGGTAGGGTCTTGAATTTGGTTTTGATAGGCCCCAACTTAGCAGTATAGAGTAACACAAACATACCCTTCTTCAAACGCTTACGATCATGCCAGGCCTACCTTCTGCAATGTATTACCATCTGTGACTAGGAAGGTCACAGGCGTAACTCATCCAAGTGGCTTAGCTAATGCAATCGCCCCTTGATTGCCTCTATCTCACCTAAATGATGCTCGATAGCAACTCGAAGACTTAGGACAAAAAATTCTAAGGGAACAACTACCTCTAAGACAAAGTCCATATGAAAGGGTGTAACATTTGTAGTTATCTTGTTAGAAGTGCAATAAGCCCCATAAAACAGAGTGTAGCTTGGCATCCCATTCAACCTTAGTGAAACGTATTGTCTTGGTAAGAACGAGTTCCAATGTTTCATTAGTTGACTCAGCTTCACCATTACCCCACGAGCATAGTAAGTAGTGGAGAATGTATAAATGATTTTGAATTCCTTTTTGAGTAACTGCATCATGTCATTGAGGAAATGTGTCCCCTGATCACTGACAAGGTGCAAAGGGCATCAATACCTACATATAATAATTTAAAAGATGAACTTAGTAGTACTCTGAGCTGTATTGTCTTGAAGTGTCTTAGCTTCTGCCCAGTTGACAATGGCAAAGAATATATATTTATTCTAAGTATTCCACCTCCCTTGCAAATTTAATACACTTTGTCATTGTCATATTCGACTTCTATAGCCCTCTTTGTGCTTCTCCTTGCTAAGGCTTTCACATTTCTATCATCCTCTTTGAGCTCTCTATCTCTCTTATGCCAATCTGTTCTCATTACCCAATCTCTTCGCCAGCCATCTTCCTTCTCCATTACCAGTTATGTTATCTTCATCATCATGGAGAGAATAGAACACCCAGTTGATAGAAGAGGAAATGAAACTCTTGCATGTCACCCCCACACCCAATTCAAGACTTCTCTAATGATGTCCTTACGGGCATCCTAGAGGCTAGTAGTCTTTTAAAGTTTGCACGGCTGTTGTAGAAGGGGTTTACAATGAGGAGTGGGTAGAGGAGATCCTTGACTCTTACGATGAGGATGACCATAGCCTCATCATCAATGAAACACATGTCAGGATCACCTCAAAGTTTCTAAATAAGGCCTTATGATTGAAGTAATGCACCATTTTTGCAAAGTTGGTGAACACCAGTGGTGTGATGCTTTCGAAGGAGGAAGCTACTCATCCTCACATGTATATCTGATTAATAATCCTGAGGATGAGGGATTGAAGGGCACCTGCAAGCTTTTGTCCAAGTTCATCAGACTAAAGAAAAGCGTAGGCTATCTGTCATGGCAATATGTGGCTTAAGTCATCACTAGAGTGGCTGGTTCAAAATTTTTGAAAAAGCATTTAAGAACTAGTTGTGAGAGGTGAGCAGAGGCTAGACCCACTGCAATCTCGTCCCACATCTCTACATGCTCTACCATTGGTTGATGTCAAGACGGATGCCTTGGCCCGGTGCACTACCTTCTTCAAAGTAGAGCCAAGCCATCAGGAACTCAACAGGGTGAGCAAGAATGTGACAGGTAGGAATAACATCATTAGGATGAATAAGGGATGGGTGCCTAGGAGTAGGGGTAGGAAAAGGACTAGGAACAGTAGGCAGGAACAGTAGGAATAGGACCAGGAGCAGGATGAGCAGCTCATTGAGTAGCAAGAGACAGAAAACAGGCGAGAGGGGAACATCAACCAGGGCACCTCTGAGTCAAAACAGGATAACCACGAGGGGAACATTGATGAGGGAACCTTTAAAGGGCAAAAGCAAGAGAACTCAAAGGGGAATAGCTAGGACACCTCCGAAAGCAAGGAAATGGAGGAGACAAGAAAAGGAAGAAATGCCCAAGGAGTTGGAAGTCTGAGCGGGTGATGCAGAGCCATCACACCAGACTGAGCAACAGGGAGGTAGCTCATCACTCGTTCTGCTTACTCTGGCTCCACCTCCTTCACCTATTCAAAGTCTTGTGTCTGTAGAACCATTTCCCCTAGACCTGCTTCTTATAAAGGATGATCATCAGGACCGGGTTGCCATCATATAGACAATTAGTGATAGGTGCTCAGGGAGAATATGGTCCATGCAACATAGGCCCTCAATTATCTAGACAACCACTGGATCCCTCCCTAGGTACTTGAGCACAAATTGTTTTTACAAGAAAAGTATCTAGAGGAGGTTATAAGATTTTTTGAAGACCAGACTTCCAACCTACGCCAAGCCCAGGAGGATTTGATGGTCGAGTGTAAATTACTGGAGGAGCAGCTAGAGGGCAAGCAAGGAGTTTATGATGATTTAATTTAGGCCCAAGTATAGTTGTAGCACGCACACACTAAGATGCAAATAGACTACATGCAAAGTGGCCTGTCTAAAGGATATCTCAAGCAAGACCCATGCAAACATTGTTGCTATTGTTGGGGGAAATGTAAAGCTACAACATGCCCTATGGTGTTTGTAGAAAAAAGTCTTGTAGGATTAGCAATAGTACGTACCCCAAGACTAGCTCAATGCTCTAGAGCAGGAAAATGCACACATAAGGGAGGCATACATAGAAGGGTAGGCATTAAAGGAGGAGAATGCAATCATACAAGCCAAGCTAGACAAGTATCAACACCTCCAGTACACTTAATTCATCTCCTCCAAGACCCTAATAAGCACCCAGAAAACTTGCCTTGTTGACTAGCCCCAGACAATGAGGGTGCTGATGGTCAAACTGGTGGTCTTTGTCCTTCTATTTTGAGTGAGCAAGTGGGCACGTCAGGCCAACACTCCATGGCCAAGGGAGGTACCTCACAAACAAAGGGGGAAGAAGGGATCACAACACAGGCCCTTCTTATGTTGCACTCAGCCAGGCAAAGCAACAAGTACTTAGCAGACAATCTAGATGGACTGCAATTTTGAGGATGCAATAGTGCAAGTCCAATTTTTGGCAGAGACAGAAAACAAAGAGATGCAGATCGAGAAAATGGTAGAATCCAATCCCATTTTTCTAGTTGAGGATATCCCCATTACAATAGACTGAAGTGATCGAAATGTTTGCTCCCTCACACTCTTTGCATCAAGAAGTTTTGGAACTTGTGCAACCAATCATCTTGGTATATGATCGAGAAATCAGAGAGTTCAACCATTTTGTCGAGGAGTGCACCATTACACAACATTTTTAAGAGTGAGCGTCGGTTGATTCTCACCCGAGTACATCAGCTGCCCAACCTACTATGCTCGAGCTACCCATAAACTACAACACACTTTTGTGGAAGCTTGAGCATTTAATCAGTAGACACATAATTGAAGCTAAGTTAATGCATGATAATATCTGTTATGTATGCAAAGATCTACATGTGAAGTGGCAAGAGTGGGCTAGCCAGGTACCACACCAATTTTGTGATGACACTGGATATTGATGTTCTATTCAAAGATCTAGTAGCCAAAGCCTGGACACTGGATTGTCTCACCAACTCTGAGTGACCATTGTTGATATCAACGATATATATCCTTGGCCACCAAGGGGGTAATGTTTTGACATAGAGCCACCAAAGTTGTTAATAGCCATAGCCACAGCCACAGAATGCATGGTAATGAGTGATTAGAGGTGATTAGGATTCATGATTTACTTTAACGGATGCTGTAGCCATGGATGGAGCACAGTTATGGACCATATGGGTTTTGACCTGCAAATGGCTCAAGATCAACCTCGCCATCCAGGTTTTGAGCCTTAAATAGCTTAAGACAAAGGCAATGCTGGAACCTTCTAGTTGGAACCTTCTAGATGGGCGAGGTTAACACAAGCGCTATTTGGGACCCAAGCAGGAGCACCTCCTAATGCCTTGATTATCCCAAATGCCCTAGCAGGAGCACCTCCTAATTCCCAGATTGTCCCAAACGCTATTATATGGTTAACACAATTGCTACTTTTGACACATGGAAAAGCTAACAACAAGAGCTACAATAGAAAGAGGGAAGAAAAGGATAGAGAAGATGCCTTGGCACGCTATGGGCCCAAGAGCCTTGTGAATGTAAAGAGAGGGAAAGTGTAAAAAGGAAAAGGGTTAGCCCTCCCTTCAAAAGGTTACTTGTATAAAAGGCTAAATGGTTAACTTTGGTCTTCATTGTTGTATGCACAAGTTTGGAATACAAGCTCCCTCTTCTCTTCCAAGAGTGTTTTTGGGTGTTCTCTTGTTTCCCTTGTAGTGCCTTTGTGTTTTCCACTCCATCCCCCTTCACTCTTTCCTTCCCTCCTTCTTCTCCCTCCCTTCTCCCCTCTCTTCTCCCCTTCCCCCTCTCCTCTCCCTTATCCCCCTTCCCTCTTTCTCTTGTGGAAACACATTGTGGAAACACATTGCAACAATTAGGGAGCCGCTTGAGTGACACATGCGGACGGCTCATGCTTTGCATTGCTCTCACAAGGAGTAGCTTGGATTGGAGGCTCCATCGGCATTCCTTTAAGATCCCCATGACACATTAGGCATTGTTGAGACTACACATCTTTGGCATCGCTACCGGGGAGTTCAAGGTATGCTTTTGCATTGGATTTACCTTCTCTCATTATTTACCCATTGCTCATTATTTAAAGCTTAACTTGGAGTTGTGATAGTGGACTTGGAGCAGAATGAGTGATGAAGTGTGTATTTGGATGAAAAAAAGGTAAAAAACTGATATTTTCTGTTGGAAGGAATTTTCCATCATGGGAAGCTTGTTTTTTATGCTTGTTAGTGTTTTGAAGTGATAGGAAGGTAGTTTAGGAGATTGCTAAGGTGTATCTGATAGAAAACTCCACCAAGAGCACCCCAAAATGGAAATGGTTCTTGAGGGTGGACAACCCCACTTGTAGGAATTTCTCATTCATGCACAAAAAGTGGATGTTTTTTGCTCTTTTTTGTTTGGTATAGGTAGTTTAGGTAGTGCATAGCACCCACAAAGAAGCTCACCCTTGGTAGCTACG
This sequence comes from Dipteris shenzhenensis, assembly GCF_047967505.1. Taxonomy (NCBI): domain Eukaryota; kingdom Viridiplantae; phylum Streptophyta; class Polypodiopsida; order Gleicheniales; family Dipteridaceae; genus Dipteris; species Dipteris shenzhenensis. The sequence goes on along the minus strand of NC_141627.1, from coordinate 46,083,576 downwards.
CAAGTCTACTGAAGGTGCATAGCAGATAAATGCAGCATAGGGACTGCCTTTGGGGACTCAAGTCCCACAGCCTTCGCGATGCATCTTGAATTAGAATGCATGGCAAACAAAGACCCATGGATGAGGAACTTTGTAGGGCAAGACCCTAGCTGAGGAAACACATGAGACTACCAAGGGGGAAACTCTTATGAACTTCCAACGTTCTAGGTGCCCTCAACATTCGCCGGCTAAGTAGCCCCACAAGTTCCACCTTACCGTCTAATGCAAGGAATCTCCATGTAGATGCCCAACTGCTCCCTCCTAGAGTCCGACAGTTCACTCCTGTAGCCTTAGTCTGGATAGCGAGGTGGGCCAAAGGTATAGGGCCCTCAACACAAAAGATAAGGTCAACTGGGAGGTGTTACAGAAAGCATTCATTGTAGGGTTCACCCCCAATGGACATGTGGAGCTCGATTAACCAGTTATATGAGGTGAAACAAAATGACAAGGAATCCCTTCGAGATTACATCGCTAGGATTAAATTGGGATCAAACACCTCAATTCCCATTCCGAACCATATTAGAGGATGAGCAATGAACAATTGCATGCAATGCTTCTTTATCAGATTGGCAAACCTAAAGCTACATGACCACTCAATGGGTTTGAATCCCACTTTCGTCGAGCTTTGTAGCAAGGTTGCTATCCATATAAGTGATAATATGATGGATATGGTTGTCCAGGACAAAACTACAATTCCATTAGAGGTATCAAAATCACAAGAAGGAGAACAACGAGCCCAAGGGCTTGGATATGAGCAAGTTGGCCTCAAATTTGCTGAATCAGTTGGGCCAATAGTGGAACTCAGGGACCTCCAAGGAGACACACTTAATAACCCCCATTTGCTTCCAAGAAGATACAACATGTGGTGCAGCGTATGCAATGGCAATCATCCCTCCAATGAGTGCCCCTGCCTTAGGGCAAGGCAAGCGCTCTACTACATACATTGCTATAGATGGGGAGACCATGACACCTCCCAATGTCAATTCTCGAGGGTTGTTCCCCAACCGATTTATCAAGTGAGACCCCCATTAGCTTGATGGCCCCACCCAACCCTATGAACATGCAAGGTGCCCCTTTGGCAATTCAAGGCAGTATAGGGCACCTGGGGTGCAAACTCCCTTCAGTAAGAAAACCTATCAAAATCTTGAGTATGAGATGATTTTAACAATATGCCATGAGTAGAAATTATTCAAATTAACATGGTTGTGTTCTACACTAAAAGAGCTTCAAATATGTCTTTACAGCTTGAAATTTGGGTAACACATGAAAGAGTTACATTAATTTGAAAGGAGATGGGTTTTCATATTTTAGTGTATTTTTTGTTTTACCCCCCCTCATCCAAAAGAAACTCCCCTTGGGCCTCACATATTACGAAAAATATGTACAAATCTTAAAATCTTGCATATTTTTCAAGGTTTATACCCTATATTTTGTGGGAGGGGGGACTTGAAATTTTCATATTTTTCCCTTGCATATTTGAAAATTAAAAAGGAAATCCATGCATATTACATATGAACCTTGTCCCCCCATACCATGGATTTTGGACGAGGGTAGTAACATATTACATATTGAGTTGGCACCCCAGGATAGGGCACCACAAACTCCCCTCCCCCACCTTGTATAACTCTAGTCGATCAAATGTTGAAGGAGGACTACCCAATGATTGGGAGGACCCGAAACAGGACCATGGTCACCTTGACTACTACCCTTGCACGGAAGGAAGTGGCACCATAAGTTACTACCTCCTACATGGCGATCAACACGTCCTAGTGTTCCAGACAGCTCTTGTGGCCACTAGGGCAAGAGACATGAACGAACTCCTAAGACAACAAGAGGAACAGGAGAGGCTTGGGGAAGAGGAGGAGTAGAAAAAAGCAGCTGAATCACATGAACATAGGAAAAGGGAACACAAGATTAAGCGACCAATTGTTCTAGATGAGCAAGTGATAGATTTGCTCAAGAGCCAAACACCCCACTACCTATCAATAGTAAGGAGCAGCTCAAGGGAAAATGCCTCTCCAAGCCCCCTTCATCCTAAACTTGTATCAACAAGCCATGGAGTATTGTATATCAAATATGTACACCTCCATTGAAGGGTACCAAGATTTGATATGCCATGATTGCAACCTTGATATAAAGGAGTTGGCCTTCCTACAATCAATCTTTGCTCTCACCACGGGCAGCACAAAATGTTCTACATCGGTGCCTAGAGGATTTCAGGCTATAACATGAGGAGATACTCCAAAACCTCATGACAGCTCTAGCAAATAACAAACGCATTGCAAAAAGAGCATGCTCATCACCTAGTAGTCACAGTATCTGGACTATAGGTAGTGGAAATGTGCAAGAAGCTCAAACAGGAGATGCTACATACACAAGAGGACCTAACAATGGAAAGATCATGAATGGACAACCTCCAAGATGACTTCAAGGCATTGTCGTGACTCTCTGTTACCACCCCATCATCTACAATTTTATGGCATGGTGCAAAGTGCTCTGGGACTCTACCAACTATCTTATGACCGCCATTACTAGAGCTAGTAAAGCTAATGCCCTAAAGACCAACCTTGCAATCCTAAAGGGTGGAAGCACATTAACCTACTATGATTTTTGTGCTTTTTAGCATTGACAAGATAGCATGAGTTGAAAGAACACACATTTGAGAATGATTCATATTCATTTGATATTTTTATTTTATTAAACAATGTTTAAGAGTATGTGAATAATCATAAAAAGGCATGGTCTTGCTCTCAACTGAAACCAAGTGAAGTTAAAATATAGTTGGGAGCCTTAGTGAGTAGCACAGGAAGGGCAAATTCTATAACGAGCGATGTGCTTGCACAAGCTGACCATCATGGTGGCTGGGATGGGAAGGAGTGGCGAGGGGCTCCACAACTTTAGGGAGGGAAGGAAGCGCAAGAGAGAATAGGTTCAAGAGAGACCAGAGCCACCTATGGTACTTTACTGGAGTATTAGATATTCTACTCAGAACACAAGTTATGCTACTGGGTGCAAAGTGGTACATGTATGGTCCCAACTACCCTATGTTAGCTAGTGAGCATTCATGTAGAGAGTACTGACTTGGCAGACTTCTACTCATGTGCTAGTTAGATAACAATTGTAAGCTAATGTTTTATTGATAGAAACATACTAGCTATAGGTACTCCACTTATTTCAGCTTTTGTTGTTGGATTGTTGTTTTCTGTAGATCCATCAATATGTAATAGAGCTGCACACTCTTCAACTCTAGAACTGTGGGATGGACTTGCAAAAAAGTTTGATAACATTGTGAAAAGACCTTATAGATGCAGGATATAACCTAGAAGATATTGCAATTGCGGATATCCAAGACAACAATCCCTCGGGTCACCTGTTAAGGAAGAAGGGCCAGGATCTCCTAGGTTCTAGGGTCATTCCCACAAAGGATGCTAAGGAAGAAGGGCCAGGATCTCCTAGGTTCTAGGGTCATTCCCACAACATAGTATACTGGGGTGTGTGGAGTGCAGCGCAAAGCTGTTGTATCCAAGCCATTTGGGTTGTATATGGGGGTGTGTAGAGCACAGCACAGAGCTATTGTATCGAAGCCATTTACGCTAAGTAATTTTTGGGATATTTATGTCTGTATGTTGATTTTATATGGCTCATTTTGATTTATTAAATGTATGAAGTTATATATCTGATGCACATCCAGAAGAACAAAAGTAAACAAAATCCTTCGTGCATGCTTTTCACAACATTTTGAAAAGATAACAATTATGGCTCAGGAAGACTGTTATAATGCTGGACTCACGGTGAATAGAAATGGAGAGTTGTTGAATGAGAAGCCTGTTATCTTCAAGGACTTGCCAATCGTTTGGAACCAGTTCACGCACTTGTCGGCAGCAGCCAACAGTATTATTTTGGATGACTCCTTATACAAGATTTGTAGAGACGCATCTGGAACATGGAGAGTACTTCCAAAGTTTGAGATGCAAGGTCTTGAAGAAATGTGCTCCTATTTGATGGACGATGTCACACCATGGCTATTTGTCTAGCTTCAAATGGAGGATCGACAGTCCTACACAACACCATTTGAGCATGACCTGTTCCATGATACAGAATCCATTGACATTTTGGAGTATATGGTCAAATACAGTTACTCGACTGAGTTATGAAGATGGAAGCAAAGGCATATAGTGCATACCAACTTATTTTGTATATAAATATTCACTTTAACATAATTCATTCTTTTTTTTTCCTATGTTGCCTGTTTGGAAATCGTAGACTGATTGGATTCCTTTTCGTGTTGCAAAATAGACTCGTTTGAAGTGTTCTTATTTCAACTCTTGCTTCATGTCTTTGAAACTTTTTCCTTTTCATGTGTGCTCTTAACAACCTTCTTGGAATGCAACGACCAAATAAGACTGTCATTTGTGGAATGGTATAGTAAGGCAATGTTTCTCTCAATGTAATATTATTACAATATAACATATAAGCATCAATTTGGCCATGGACACACATTATGCATTGACATAAACAAGGCCCTAGCCCATTTTCTTTAAGGATTTTTGGCATGCATGACAACCATATGTACTCACAACTTCAAGCATTCAAGATTTCAAACATTCATGAGATTAAAGGGATGCCCACTAAAAACCACTCTTTTAGGTCTAAATGAGCATGGTTCAGTTCTAGACTCAAAATGTGATGACTCATGCATTCACAATAATGCGTCAGCCATAATCACAACATGTAACTTAAATGAGAGGCATTCAATCCAAGATTATAGCAACATACACTACTATAGGGACAATATGTTTATTAGTGCAACTACTATTAAATGATGTCAAGGATTATGAGGATGCAAAGAAAAGGAACCATTGATAGTAAGATGGACAAACCTGAATAGATTTGAGCAGATCATAGTCAGATTTGAAATAAACATATGAGCATAATGAACCATAAGAAAAGGATAAAGGCTGAAATAACTTTGCAATATATAGAGGATTGCTCATTCACATAGTTTAACAGTGTTTGATGATAAGTAAATGTTTTTTTGAATTTGTAGATTTCAATCGTTAGATTTTGCATGCAATTGGGGTTTTCATTTTTCTTGGTTTGATACTTTTTTAAAACATGTCATGTTTGTATATTATTTGTTGATGTCAATGTTATATTATATTAGGTGGAAAGTGCATGAAATCATGCAAGCTACTCGGAATTTAAAAAAGGTGGATATCCATTTTCAAATAGATGCAGAGAATGCGCCATTTTTAAAGAGGAATGAATCCTCCTTAGCAAGTGAAAGTGATTTAGTAGCTCTTCGAAATCAAGGAAAAGGACATATGGATTTATGGTTAGAAGGGAAAATATAACCAGTAGATCCACAAACTTGTTAGACTCCTCAATTCCATAGATTGACTAGCTTAATAAAGTTCCTATGTAAGGGTGGGAATGGTTTGTTAGGATATTGTCGAAGGTTGATTGGTCATGGAGCAAGTAGCCTTCATAGCCAATATCAATCTTTGCTTAATAAAAGGGACAAAAGGATCGCAATGTTGGAGGCTTGTAATCAACATTTGGTATCATCTATGCAAGCTACAAGTGTTCAAATGTCTGCATATGATGGCATAGAGAAGAAAAATCAGGAATTACAGGTAAAGGTTCAAACATTAGATGCTTAATTGGGAGAGAGCACTATAAATGCAATTCACTTATAGATGTAAAACACAACTCTGAAGGATGAGATCAAGAAGTTAGAAAAAACATTATCATTCATGAAGGATACTCCAATGGGTCCAAGACTACGTAAGAGGAAATTGCATCCAATGGATGAAATATCCAAGAAAAGTGGTCACTGGAAGTGTCGAGTGAGCGCTTGTAGGAGTGTTTCAAAACTCATGTCTATCCATGATGGACACTACGGTGCTATGGGTGAAGTGTTCACAAAAAAAATGTTGGAGTCTGTTATACAACATCCAAAATTCAAAAGTCTAAAATCAGAGAGAACATCTGAGTCAATGAATAAAGTTGTGGAGCATTTTGATGCCAACTAGTGCATAGGGAGTTTGTGGTACTGTAGGGATAAGTACAAGGGCATATCGGCTCATATTTAAGAGCTTAAAAACAACATGTCTTTCGGTGAGAGCAAAAGTTAAAGCCCTGCTTCCTAAATCGACTGATGTTGATAAGGCCAGGCATGCACTCAATTTGGGCATAGTTGTTTTAGTCGCGGTGAGCCCTAGCATGTATGTGGTATACTAACTTTGAAAACAAAGGCTGGAGGGACTAAAGAATTGGAATTGATAGTCAACAATAACTTTGTGATGGATGTTTGAAGAGTTCTGCAAGCCATGGTGAAGTTTTATGATATGCCTATGGAGGAATGCAATGGTCCTCTGAAGATTGTACTAAAGCTTAATGAAAGTGAGGTGGTCAAAGGTAAAAAATTAGAAAGAGTTAGTTTGACAATGATGAATAGAATACTGGACCTTGAAGTTGAGCTTGATGATGCAAGACAGTTTAGTGTGCAATTAGAACATGAGATTTGGTGGTTGGCTGCCTTTGAGGTATGATGGAAATTTGAACTTTAATGCAATAATGCAAAAAGACTTAGAATATTTTGAAATAACATGTGACTTTTTTTTGCAGGTACCGAAAGTCACATTCAATTTTGAAGTGGTTTTTTGACCAAACCGATATCCCAAGTGTCATCAAAGGTCATAACAATGGTAAGCTACTTGAAGTTGAGGGCTATGGATCCTACCATGTAGAATGGCATCTAGCTGTTAACCTCAAGACTATTAAATGTATGTTTAATGTGGCACATGGAGCAAATACAAGCCATCCTTGTCCACTATGCATGCAAACGAGAGTACCTGCGAAGGGTGGTAAAAAGAAACAAAAGCAATGGGCCTTTGAACTTGCAGAGATAGATCAAACTAAGACACCAGATAGGGATGCTCCAGGGAAAGATCCATCATGGAGCCCAATTCTTGATATTTCTCTTGAGTGAGTACACATTTATGCGCTTCATGCTATTGTGAGAATAATTGAAAAGTTGGTGCATCTGTACATCATTGATGCATATAACTTGAAGCCCCAACAAGAGAGTGAGAGGATGATTGCAAGAATTAAAAAGGTTCTTTAAGATATGGGACTACACTCTGGGTAAGTAAAGATTACAAAAGATGAGAAAAAATCTGGAAAAACAAGCAATGTTCCTTGTAAGCCAAGCTTTGGTAGTGTCAAGGCTTTAAAATTCCTTTCTGCAAAGCAAGCTCAAATGTGCTAATGAGTTTGATGTATGGAGAAAGTTACACACTGCCTGTTGTGAATGAGGGGGAAAGGGACAAAAAAGACTGGAAAAGGCACCAGTGTGGTTAGCTCTTGATAGTTTGGTAGCTTACTACAAAAGAAAAGATTCAAAGAAGATGATGCACAGTGTTTCATCAATGTTGTGAATGACTTTAGCCGTTATATGGAGATAGCTTGGGGAAAGAATCATTTCACACAGTACATGGTAATCTCTAACTTGGACATTGAGATGTGCATATTGAATGGTCCTATATTTAACGATTTGTTTTTCTATTTGGCAGCACATTTTGTAGATTCAAGATTGAGAGACAAGCACGTAGTTTAGACATCCTGGCACCCTCGTACAATTGTGTTGATTGCAACTCTCGCATTTTCACCTCAGACTCTGACATCACGTGTACGTGGGATGTAGTGCCCCTAAAAATGGAATCCATCATGTCGACCATACCCTCGTCGTCATCCGGGAGACTATAGTCTTGTTGAAAGTGAGAAGGTATATGTGTACCCTCGTCACCCTCGTCATCCTGTCATAAGCTCATTCGTGTAAATAGAAGATCTTCTAATTTTGGGTATACAATAAGATTGCGAACTTAAATAGCTTTGACTTACCGATGATCCATCAACATGTGCAACACCAACGGGGGGTACTGGTTCCGGCTCCTCCCCATACATCCGCAAGTGGCGCATGATAATACGACGTTGATGTCGTACTTCTCGCTTGCAATGAGTGCAATGACAATATAACCTCTCCGTAAGCCACTTCGTGCTCCCGGGCGTTGGCGCATCATCGGATGAGCTTCCACTCGCCCCTTCCATCTACACTTATAAAACCAAAACATAAGCATGAAAAGGAGATGTACACAATTATGAGCATAGCATGTTTAATTTGAGCTTCTCTTGAGGCTATATAAAAGAATGACGTCGCTATATAGTAAGGATTGAAACAAAAAATCCTATATAGTAAGGCTATGTAGTAAGAGGAGATATTGACAATTATAGGCATAGCATGTTTGAGCTTCACAAGAGGCCACACCAAAAAATAAACAGTAAAAGTCGCTATATAGCAACGCTCTGTTCCGTCGCTATATAGCGACGATTTTAATTTAAAACGTCGCTATGTAGCGACGCTTTAAATTAAAAACGTCGCTATATAGCGACGAAAAAGCGTCGCTATATAGCGACGCTGTGGGTTAAAACCCAAAACGCCGAAACCCGCGGCGTTTTGCTCAAAGCTTTTCTAATCTCTCAAGTAAGCTCCCCAAAATCTCCTCCCACCTAATTTCACTGACCTCCCATCTATTCCAAGCAACCTCCTACTCTATTTCCCACTCCTCACCCTTCTCCTACCTCTTGTGCACCCTCTCTCTCCTTTTTCCCTCTTTGGTTTCCAGAAGGAAAGTTCTTCAAAAGGTGAGTTTTTTCAACAATGTAGGTTGTTTGTTTGTTAGCTTTGGTTTTGTGAGTGTTTCTACTGGTATTGCTAAAGTTTTAAACTAGTTTTCATGCTTGATTAGAAAGGATTCAAACAAAAAACGAAATTTCAAGAAAGAAAGAAAGAAACTCACCTCTTCTTCCTGTATTTCTCTTCCTTCTCTTCTCCTCAATCTCCTCCTTTCCTTGTCTCCTCAATCTTCTCTTTCCTTGTCTCCTTTCAAGAAGTTGCTTTTGTGATCTCCTCTTTCCACTAACATCTTATTTGAAAAAATGGGCTGTTTTCTCTCTTTTGTAGGGCCAGTCGACTACACCGAGCAGGACATACTCTCTCTTTTGTGGGCCTAGTCCACTACACCGAGCGGGACATACTTTTACAGGTAAGTGCTTCCTCTTCTTTCCATTTAAGCTTTTTGTTATTTGCATTGGCCTGCAGCTAGCGCCTTAAGCGCTAGCTGTAGTGATGGGCGTAGGAACCCTCTCTTCCCCCTTCTCTTTTTTCCCTCTTCTCTTATTCTCTCTTTCCCCCTTCTCTCTTTCCCCCTCTCTCTTTTCCCTTCTCTTATGCTTATGCTTCTCTCATTCCCCCTTCTCTATTTCCCCCTTCTCTCATTCGCATAAGCTCTTTTTCCGCATGAGCATAAGCTCTTTTTCCGCATGAGCATGAGCTTATGCGTAAGTTTTCGCATAAGCTTATGCGGAAATAGAGAATGAGAGAAGCTTATGCTTCTCTCATTCTCTTTTTCCGCATAAGCTCCTTCTCTCATTCCGCATAAGCTCCTTCTCTATATCCACATGAGCATAAGCATGAGCTTATGCTTATGCTTATATTCATGCTTATGCATGAGCATAAGCATAAGCATAAGCTCATGCTTATGCTCATGCATGAGCATGAGCTTATGCGTAAGTTTTCGCAAGAGCTTATGCGGAAAAAGAGAATGAGAGAAGCTTATGCTTCTCTCATTCTCTTTTTCCGCATAAGCTCCTTCTCTCTTTCCGCATAAGCTCCTTCTCTCATTCTCTTTTTCCGCATAAGCTCCTTCTCTTTTTCCGCATGAGCTTATGCTTATGCTCATGGGTGAGCATGAGCTTATGCTCATGTTTCCGCATATGCGGAAATAGAGAAGGAGAGAAGCATAAGCTTCTCTCATTCTCTATTTCCGCATATGCTCACGCAAAAGAGAAAGAGAAAGAGCTTATGCGGAAACTCATTCTCTATTTCCGCATAAGCTCCTTCTCTTTTTCCGCATGAGCTTATGCTTATGCTCATGGGTGAGCATAAGCTTATGCTCATGTTTCGGCATATGCGGAAATAGAGAATGAGAGAAGCATAATAGAGAATGAGAGAAGCTTATGCTTCTCTCCTTCTCTTTTTCTGCATAAGCTCCTTCTCTCTTTCCGCATAAGCTCCTTCTCTATATCCGCATGAGCATAAGCATGAGCTTATGCTTATGCTTATGCTTATGCTAGCATAAGCATAAGCATAAGCATAAGCTCATGCTTATGCTCATGCGGATATAGAGAAGGAGCTTATGCGTAAGTTTCCGCAAGAGCTTATACGGAAATAGAGAATGAGAGAATCTTATGCTTCTCTCCTTCTCTTTTTCTGCATAAGCTCGTTCTCTCTTTCCGCATAAGCTCCTTCTCTATATCCGCATGAGCTTATGCGTAAGTTTCCGCAAGAGCTTATGCGGAAATAGAGAATGAGAGAAGCTTATGCTTCTCTCATTCTCTTTTTTCGCATAAGCTCCTTCTCTATTTCCGCATGAGCATAAGCTCCTTCTCTCTTTCCGCATGAGCTCCTTCTCTCTTTCCGCATAAGCTCCTTCTCTATTTCCGCATGAGCATAAGCTCCTTCTCTCTTTCCGCATGAGCTCCTTCTCTCTTTTCGCATAAGCTCCTTCTCTATATCCGCATGAGCTTATGCTTATGCTTATGCTTATGCTTAAGCATAAGCATAAGCATCAGCATAAGCTCATGCTTATGCTCATGCATGAGCATGAGCTTATGCGTAAGTTTCCGCAAGAGCTTATGCGGAAATAGAGAATGAGAGAAGCTTATGCTTCTCTCATTCTCTTTTTCCGCATAAGCTCCTTCTCTATTTCCGCATGAGCATAAGCTCCTTCTCTCTTTCCGCATGAGCTCCTTCTCTCTTTCCGCATGAGCTCCATTCTCTATTTCCGCATGAGCATAAGCTCCTTCTCTCTTTCCGCATGAGCTCCTTCTCTCTTTCCGCATAAGCTCCTTCTCTATATCCGCATGAGCTTATGCTTATGCTTATGCTTATGCATATGCTTAAGCATAAGCATAAGCATAAGCTCATGCTTATGCTCATGCATGAGCATGAGCTTATGCGTAAGTTTCCGCAAGAGCTTATGCGGAAATAGAGAATGAGAGAAGCTTATGCTTCTCTCATTCTCTTTTTCCGCATAAGCTCCTTCTCTATTTCCGCATGAGCATAAGCTCCTTCTCTCTTTCCGCATGAGCTCCTTCTCTCTTTCCGCATGAGCTCCTTCTCTATTTCCGCATGAGCATAAGCTCCTTCTCTCTTTCCGCATGAGCTCCTTCTCTCTTTCCGCATAAGCTCCTTCTCTATATCCGCATGAGCTTATGCTTATGCTTATGCTTATGCTTATGCTTAAGCATAAGCATAAGCATAAGTTTCCGCAAGAGCTTATGCAGAAATAGAGAATGAGAGAAGCTTATGCTTCTCTCATTCTCTTTTTCCGCATAAGCTCCTTCTCTATTTCCGCATGAGCATAAGCTCCTTCTCTCTTTCCGCATGAGCTCCTTCTCTCTTTCCGCATGAGCTCCTTCTCTATTTCCGCATGAGCATAAGCTCCTTCTCTCTTTCCGCATGAGCTCCTTCTCTCTTTCCGCATAAGCTCCTTCTCTATATCCGCATGAGCTTATGCTTATGCTTATGCTTAAGCATAAGCATAAGCATAAGCATAAGCTCATGCTTATGCTCATGCATGAGCATGAGCTTATGCGTAAGTTTCCGCAAGAGCTTATGCGGAAATAGAGAATGAGAGAAGCTTATGCTTCTCTCATTCTCTTTTTCCGCATAAGCTCCTTCTCTATTTCCGCATGAGCATAAGCTCCTTCTCTCTTTCCGCATGAGCTCCTTCTCTCTTTCCGCATAAGCTCCTTCTCTATTTCCGAATGAGCATAAGCTCCTTTTCTCTTTCCGCATGAGCTCCTTCTCTCTTTCCGCATAAGCTCCTTCTCTATATCCGCATGAGCTTATGCTTATGCTTATGCTTAAGCATAAGCATAAGCATAAGCTCATGCTTATGCTCATGCATGAGCATGAGCTTATGCGTAAGTTTCCGCAAGAGCTTATGCGGAAATAGAGAATGAGAGAAGCTTATGCTTCTCTCATTCTCTTTTTCCGCATAAGCTCCTTCTCTCTTTCCGCATATGCGTGAGCATATGCGGAAATAGAGAATGAGAGAAGCTTATGCTTTTCTCATTCTCTATTTCCGCATATGCCGAAACATGAGCATAAGCTTATGCTCACCCATGAGCATCCGCATAAGCTCATGCGGAAAAAGAGAAGGAGCTTATGCGAAAATAGAGAATGAGTTTCCGCATAAGCTCTTTCTCTTTCTCTTTTGCGTGAGCATATGCGGAAATAGAGAATGAGAGAAGCTTATGCTTCTCTCCTTCTCTATTTCCGCATATGCGGAAACATGAGCATAAGCTCATGCTCACCCATGAGCATAAGCATAAGCTCATGCGGAAAAAGAGAAGGAGCTTATGCGGAAATAGAGAATGAGAGAAGCTTATGCTTCTCTCCTTCTCTTTTTCTGCATAAGCTCCTTCTCTTTTTCCGCATGAGCATAAGCATGCGGAAACTCATTCTCTATTTTATGCATAAGCTCCTTCTCTATTTCCGATGCCTATGCTTAAGCATAAGCTCATGCTTATGCTCATGCATGTGCATGAGCTTATGCTTAAGTTTCCGCATGAGCATAAGCTCATGCTTATGCGTGAGCTTATGCGGAAATAGAGAATGAGAGAAGCATAAGCTCATTCTCTATTTCTGCATAAGCTCATTCTCTATTTCCCACTCTATTTCCCCCTTCTCTCATTTCCCCATTCTCTCCTTCTCTATTTTCCCTCATCTCTTTCCCCTTCTCTATTTCCCCCTTCTCTCATTCTCTATTTCCTCATTCTCATTCTTTTCTTTCCTTTACATCTTCTTTCCCTCTTATCTTTCCCTCTTCTTTCCCTCTTTCCTTTCCCTCTTCTTTCCTTTCCCTCTTCTTTCCTTCCCCTCTTCTTTTGCCTATGCCTATGAGAATGCTCATGTTTGTTTATTTGTTTTCTGTTTTCGTGTTTGTGTCTATGTTAGACATGGGATCACGTCGCTCATCGGACGAGTACGGACAGCCTCGCAGGAGGAGAGCTCACGATCTATATGCTCCAGAGGACTTTGATTCTACCCAGAGGACTACCCCTGGTCCGACTCCTCTCGGTCCTAGCACTATGACTACGACCCCTCTTCCACGTAGCACTGCGACTACCCCTCAGGGGACTCCTTTGCTAGCCGCGCATGGCTTTGTTGGGACTCCCGACGAGTTTGTAGCGCAGATGAGCGATGAGGAGGCAGCGAGATTCTTCTCTCTGCTCTCTTAAAGGACCTCCGCAATTCCTTCCCCTACACCGACGGGTGGACGTACAGCCCAGCCATCCCCTCACGCCCCTTCGACCGCGGGATCATCACCTGCGCATGCCTCCCGCAAGGGAAGGAAGAGTAGGATGGGCGGCTCATGTTGTGCTGACTCAGGAGATGTAGACGAGTCAGCACACTCACGCTCCTTTAGGTCTCCACTTGGTCCGGAGACACAGTATCAGTCAGGTCCCTTTCCCTCTCCTACTCCCACAACTACTCCTCGATCCGGAAGCGGTCGCGCAGCTTCCACTCCTTCAGACTCTGCTACCGTCAGTCCCCCTTACTCATCAGGGGATCTCTCCTATCAAATCACATCTGCCAGAGAGATAATAGAAGACAAAAAAGGCAAAGCAGTGATGGCCGCCATGAGGCGGTTGATGAGTCATCACTTCAAGAGCGGCATAAATATCGATTGGCGGTATCAAGATGCCCAAAAGAAGCAGGCGGTGATCGATGAGTTAAAACAAAGATATCCTAATCCGCCAAATGTGGAGTTTAATAACAATTATATGCTCGAGCGCATGGGTTTGGTCCTAAAGCATCGCAGATCAACCATGCGTACTTCCATTACAAAAGGGTTGGCTAAACCCAGCTGGGCAGACAAAGCTGATTGGAAGTACTTCAAGAAGCAACATAGGGACCATCCCGAAATGTTCGAGGGTCAGAGGAGGGCTGCGAAGAGACGGCTGGACGTCGTAGGTACTTCGCACTTTGGTGCAGGCGGACGGTATGCATTCGAGGCAACCGTGGTAAGTTTAATTCTTTCCATTTAATGTATTGTTCTATTTGTTTTACTTACATATTACATGCACTTTAGCTAACTCTAACTCTCGTAAATTGGATCCACAACAAGCTGCGATGGGTCGTCTTCCTACGGATGCAGAGACGCGGCGTGCATTTCGGATAGGAACCAAGCCGTGGTTCATTGAGCAAGAGGCAATGGGAGCGACAGTCGATTGGGCTGAGGTGGCTGCTCGCACGGTATAAGTTTACTCCTACTTGTAATCTCACTTTTTAATTTAAGTTCCAATCTAATTTTCGATTTATATGGTTCACTCTTAGGGTCAAAGCTCAAGCGTCCCATCATCAGAGACGAGCGATCAACAGGGGCAAGGATCGGACGCAGGTGCCGAGGACGAGGGAGAAGACGCAGGTGTCGGGGACGAGGGAGAAGATGCAGGTGCCGAGGACCAGGGAACAGCCCAACAAGACGATTCGGATTCGGATTCGGATTCGGATTAGTAGTGGTAGTAGGATTTTGTATATCCGCTCGTTAGAGCAATTTTGTATCGCCCTTTCACAGGGTAATTTTGTTTCAAACTCAGTTGTATATGTATATGCATTTCTTCCTCATCGTTCACAAGAACAATTTTGTATCACCCTGTAAGCAAGGGAAATTTTGTTATAAAAAACTTTCTTTTGTAATTACAAAAAAAAAAAAAGGGTTAGTGGGGCTAAACAGGGCCAAAAGGAAGCCCTGTTTAGCCCCACTAACCCTTTTTTTAAGCTTCTGTTAATCGTCGCTATATAGCGACGTTTACCAGTGTCGCTATATAGCGACGATTCTCAGAGTCGCTATATAGCGACGTTTACATGGTCGCTATATAGCGACGTTGCATCGTCGCTATATAGCGACGATTACTAGCGTCGCTATATAGCGACGGTTTATAGCGACGCTCCTTTTCCGACGATTTTAACGACTTTTATAGCGACCTTTGCGCCCGTGAAAAAAAAAATTTTAATGTAAAAAGCGTCGGTATTTCCGTCGGAAAATGGCCTATGCCTTGTAGTGTAATGTGCATTTTGGAGTGCACATTGGAATACATTAAGTATTCCAATGTGCACTCTAGAATGCACATTAATGAGTGTGTATGTGTGTGTGCATGCAAGATGCACATTAGGTGTCGAGGACCAGGGAACAGCCCAACAAGACGATTCGGATTCGGATTAGTAGTGGTAGTAGGATTTTGTATATCCGCTCGTTAGAGCAATTTTGTATCGCCCTTTCACATGGTAATTTTGTTTCAAACTCAGTTGTATATGTATATGCATTTCTTCCTCATCGTTCACAAGAACAATTTTGTATCACCCTGCAAGCAAGGGAAATTTTGTTATAAAAAACTTTCTTTTGTAATTACAAAAAAAAAAAAAGGGTTAGTGGGGCTAAACAGGGCCAAAAGGAAGCCCTGTTTAGCCCCACTAACCCTTTTTTTTAGCTTCTGTTAATCGTCGCTATATAGCGACGTTTACCAGTGTCGCTATATAGTGACGATTATCAGAGTCGTTATATAGCGACGTTTACATGGTCGCTATATAGCGACGTTGCATCGTCGCTATATAGCGACGATTACTAGCGTCGCTATATAGCGACGGTTTATAGCGACGCTCCTTTTTCGACGATTTTAACGACTTTTATAGCGACCTTTGCGCCCGTGAAAAAAAAAAATTTAATGTAAAAAGCGTCGGTATTTCCGTCGGAAAATGGCCTATGCCTTGTAGTGTAACACCTAGATACTACAAAAATAGTACTAAAATATGTTGTTGTATCAGCATAGTACTAAAGAGATACAATTGGTATAGTACTAACATCTATTAATGTTAGCAAATACTGCATACTAGTACTAAAGTGTTCTAAGATAGTGGTAGTGTAGTATTAAAGAATGGACATATATAAAACTATTATAGTTCTATAGACTAATGGCATACTACTAAAAGCAACTAAAAGGTACTAAAAGGTCTAACCTACTACTAAATCAAGGTCTACCCTACTACTAAAAGGTACTAAATTAAATAGTATTATAATAGTACTAAATTAAACAGTATTATAACAGGACTATAATAGAACTATAACAAAACTAAGCTATGTAAAAATAATGTTAAATAGTACTAAAATACAAACGTAGAACCTGAGTTTTAAGAGAACACATACCTATAGCTTGGGTACTTGTAGGTCCAAAACCCATTGCAGCCATCCACTCATAGGACGTGATTTCACTACATGACTGTGCCATGCACTTTGGGGAGTACGAGAAGTGATGCGTTGCACACAACATGTGGTATGTATGCAAGCAAGGGGGGAATTACAACATCCAATGCCTGCAAGCCAAAGCCAAGGCCACAAAACACACACCTGCATAGAGACAATGTACAAGAAGTTCAATATAAGCTTCTTACTAGTGCACAATCACAAACAATGTAAATACATAAACCTAATGCAAATTACCATTCGATGCTAACAAGTAGGCTGGCAGGGCCTACAAGATGCTCAACCAGAGCAGGATGAACTGCCCTCAATCCCTGAGCATACAAAGAGTCAGCCAGACACTTTGTGTTGTGCATAAATTCATTGCTCCCTCTCATCTGCTCTGCAATCCTTTTATGATCATGCTTTGCTGACTGTAGCACATTTCTAGCAGCAATTAGATCTTGTTGCATCTTGTCTATCTCTTTTGGTAGCTCAATTTTGAGCACCTCGCTCTTCGAATTTTGGATTGTACTTAAAATCCAATCGTAAGTGCCGGTAATGGAGCCGCACTTTTGCTCTGCTTCCTTCTCTAACGTGCAAGCTACGTCTAATACTTCTTCTAGTGATTGGTTGTTGCTGACTTCTTGCATGTCAACATTGCCTCCAGCTTTCTTTCTGTCATTTCATATTTTTGCAAGCCATGTTTTTGAAAACCATCACCTGAGTAGCTATCAATCTTGCATGGCGCATGTTCAATTTTACAAGGTTCCGAGTCCTCTAATTGGATGCTAGAGGGATCTCCCCTCTGAAAAGTAGATCTGTGCTGAACAAAATCATCCTAATCAACCTCAATGCCTCCCTATTGTGATGCGTCAAAGGCACGGGCAAATACTGTACCAACTTCATTGTTGATGATGGTATCCGTTTGGTAAATCTTCTTGTAGAGCTTGTAAAACTCCTCCTGTAAATCAATGTTAAGGCAACTAATGTGGAAGCATCTATGTGTGGTAGGATGCGAGCAGCGCCATGTACTTGACAACCACTCATTCAACTCTGAGTGAGTTTTCGGCCTAGCTCATCGAAAAAATCCCACCCCAATTTCGGTCCTTGAGAAAATTTGAACCAACCTGTATGTTCAACCTTCTTCTCCTTGCTCTTTGCGTTTCCCTCACTTCTCTTCTTTGGAGTAGCCTTCAACTTGCTTTTCGATGGAGATTTCTTTGCAGGTAATTTTGCCACAAGGCTTTGTTTTGCAGGGGAGTTCTTCACCGGCTTCTTCATCCTTGATAGCTCAGAGAGAGAGAGAGAGAGAGAGAGAGAGAGAGAGAGAGAATGCAATTGGGGACGGTTCTGAGCATGCAAGAGGGGACGGTTCTAAGCGGGCTAAGAGAGCATGCAGCTATGTGAGAACAATTCAAATGCAAAAACGAGAGAGAGAGAGAGAGAGAGAGAGAGAGAGAGAGAGAGAGAGAGACGTATCTCATACTACACATGCACATTAATTATTAAGCTGCATAAAATTCGTAACAAGAATCCATAACAAATCTTTTTAACGGGTACATTTTTACTTATGAATAAGATTCTTACTTATGAAAAGGTCACTCTCTTACTACTAAAGAGTTTTGCTAATAGTATATACACTGTAGCATGCTTTCACCCATGTATATATCAACATGTATTGAAAAGTGTGCTCACCCTTCTTGTTTGTGCATGTGCTTTAGGTTTGTCTACATCCTGACATAGTGCATGTTCAATTTGTGGTCCATCGTTAGTCAAAGAGAGGCCTGTGCTCCTAAGCAAGGTGATATATACCAACAACCATCGATTCTTGCCTACATCGCATCCCAAGTATGTCCCTTCCACCAATGGGATGGAGCCATTTCAATGGAGCATGCAAGATTGGGCAAGGCATTGGGAGGAGCATCATAAGAATTCCCTCCTCCTAATGGACCACCAAGAGGTATGTCACGACATTTGATCTTGTTGAGCCTCCCCTATTGGTCAAAATTGAAGATCCAACATCTTTTGGATCCCATGCATGTGTTCAAAAATGTGGGACAAGCCATATGGGAACATGTAACGGGTAAGAGGGATTCACTTGGTGCTAGGGAAGACATGCAAGCTAGCATCTCCCTCCCTCAGCCGCACTTTGCATGGGACCTCGTGGTGGGAAGATTATCCTTTCCAAGGCACCTTGGATTATGTCCAAAGTAGAGCAAGAGCAAATGAGGAAAGTCATTACCTCCATTCGCACCCCCACCGGCTACATGCTGTCCCTCAAGGGTACATTCACAAAAAGCAAGAAGGGAGGCTCTGCTTAACTCTATGGACTCAAGAGTCATGATTGGCAAAAGATGCTTCAGGTTAAACATTAATCCTTCTTTCTTTGTTTACATGTGCTCATGTCTTTAATGGAGGGATCCCAAACAATGAGCAATAGTGAACGAGTAAGACATGAAACAAGCAAAAGGGATTATTTTGAATTTATGGATATCTAGAAGATTTTCTATGTATGGTATGTTATATGGATTGCTTTACAATGATTGCTTGTTTATTTGTGAGGGAGTTTTTAGATGTTGCATATCTTAGCCAATTTATGGATATCTAGAATATTTGTTTTATAATGCTTGCTTGTCTATTTGTGAAGAAGTTTTTAGATGTTGCATACCTCTCAATTTAGCTTCATTACTTGATCCCAATTGATACTTTGGAG
Source organism: Dipteris shenzhenensis (assembly GCF_047967505.1). NCBI lineage: Eukaryota > Viridiplantae > Streptophyta > Polypodiopsida > Gleicheniales > Dipteridaceae > Dipteris > Dipteris shenzhenensis. The sequence continues at coordinate 46,064,451 of NC_141627.1, read as the reverse complement.
GGGATCCTGATTTGGTTGCCCTGCCCATTGAATATACTAATGCTGACAGGTAGATGTTGCATGTCCATGCGCTTGTCCACTTCACCCTCTTGGGCTCTAACGGTGTGCATGCATGTAGAACATGCCTCGCCATCTTAGTTGAAGAGTTTGCATCAGGTACACAACTGAAGTCACTGGCGGTTTGGACCATTGTAGCCATTAATGGCATTCATGTACTTTGAGGCTATGTTGCCCTTTCGTGTTTCCCATAGGGCTAGCTATTTCAACCACAAGAAGAAAACGTTGTTTGTTGTTGTTGCGTGGTATTGTCTTACTCATTAGCTTATGAGATATAGAGCTAAGTATCAAACTAAACCCTAAATGAGGTCCCTTTCATAAGTCCTAACTCAAAGAGCCATGTGTAGCTAACAGAGATCTTCTCTTCTAAAACAAAGCTCGTATACTCCGGATGATGCATAACCTGCTATGAGCATGCCCACAGAGGTTACAGTTTTTACAAGCAGCTCATCAAATTTTAAGGAATGAGAGTGGGCCACCACCATATGATAAGAATAAGATCCAAGAACCTTCACATTTAAACCCGAAATTCCCTCCATTCTTTCATCACTATATACTTGGGGAGTTCCAACCAAACTTAGGCTACTGAAGCAGCCACAACAAACCAGCAGACATATTAGCCATCCAAAACACTCACTAGTTCATACTCGACAGTTGAAAGATTATTATCCTATGTTGACACAATGAAACAAGCGAGCAAGAGTGTCCAAATGTATTTTTTCAATAACTATAATTCTTCACAATCTTCAAAATCAAGGAATAATTTTCAACAATTATTCCTCCATAATGCTCTCATGATCCACAAGGAAGCATCTTCTCCAACGACGCTCTTTGGTAGTCTTCTCAAACCTTGGATCCCCAACCATGCGCCTTACCATAGCTTCTGCATAATCTAGCAAAATACTTCACACCAAAAAAAACACTTAACATTGACCACCAACATGGCGAAATGCAACAAATATCAAATAGCATCAAGTCTTCATTACATGTTTAATGCAATACAATTGCTCATGAATGACAAATCGTATAAACATCAAATACAAGAAACCAAACTATGTTTTCAACCTTGTTCAATAATAGAGTTAAGAACATCCAATATTGAAAAAATAACACAAAAAAAAGTCATCAGCTCACTAGTCATATGGCGACACTCCCATGAAGACATCAACTATGTCATCACCCTGAAGTGAAGTACCAACCACCTCGACTCCCAATGGCTTCTTTTTGGATTGTAGAAATGGTTGGACATAAGCGGAAATGATTCTCTCATCCAAGTTCATAGAAGCACATAAAAAATTGAACTCTAGGCAAGCCCGCAAGAGTGGGGCAGTGCCACAACAACCCAACTCAAGTACTAAGCCACCACTGTGACAGAGCATCTCTAAATAGCAAGCCATAAATGTATGGCTTCTCTGCATGCTTTCTCTCCATTTGGTACCATCTGCCTCTTTCGCCATGTTCTCTAAAGGCAAGTGATGATAAACAATAGAGTCCATAGGTTCCATGCGCAAGGTCTGAAAGAAGGACCTACTTGCAGACAAGAATAAAGAAGAATCACATCCTTGCCTTTGAATCAAAAAAAGCATAGAGGCATTGTACTACAAGTAAACAATGCAAAGCATAAATTGAACAATTTTAGAGATTAGATAAAACAAAAGAGCTTTACCAAAATATTAGATTTATCTCACACCATAGATCTTTGGCTTCCCAGATTCAGAAAACCATATGGCAAATGGTGCATGACTACCACTCAATGCGAAATCATCATCTCAGAAACACGAGAATATCTCTCTATCCAGCTACAAGTAGGTCCTACAAAAAATAAAATGTCAAAAGATGCATATACAATAATATTTTTCTCTATTGAAAATTAAAATATGAATAAAGAAGCCAACCTCCATATTGGGATGCCAAGATAAGCAACCAACCACTATCACATAATGATGCTGCTGCTACAAAAATACCATAACGCACATGCTCCTCAGTGAGTGTATCGTAAAGAGAACATGGCAAAGGTCCATCAAGAGTGCATCCAAAAGGAAGGTCCAAAAACACCATCTCTGATGCCCAAGACACAAGCTTACCATTGCGGTAGTACTTCCTATCTTTAGGATGATATTCCATGAAGTGCTCATGCACGCTAATGTACATGAAGTTTTGGTTTCCATAAGCAAAAAACTTGCCAATAGCAATGTAATCACCAACTATGGCCAAGCACTATAGATTCACATTGGATGGCAATAACTCACCCACATGTTCGTTTACATACACAAAGAAGCTAGTCCTTCTAGCAATGCATGTGTTTTTGGAACCACCTACAAGTAAATGACAACCAAATATCAAGCAGCTGCAAAGAAAAACCACACCCATACAAAGGTACATGTGCACTTCTTCTATACAAGACAACATCTCACCATTTTTTGATTGATTTTCATTTTCATCGAGTGGTTCTATTTTCTCATCCTCTTTGTCGTAGTCCTTATCATGCTCTTTGTTACCATGAGACAAATGCTTAGAGTGACCTTTCAAATGTGCAAGCAAACACTTCCCTACCATCCATATCAATCCACTAAGGACAATTCTCAATCTCCCATTTTGAAAGAGAATGCATGTTAGGAGGATACATAGTAGTGGTCTCATCAATTATTGACACCCAAGGTCCACAAACCAATGGGAGAGCCAACAATTGATGACTCTCCTTCAGATAGATAAGAAACCTACATCATTAAAGTAAAACCCAAGCAATAAAATACCATCAATATTTAGCAAACAAAAAAATGTACATTAAGGCCAAAGCACAACATACAAACACTCACCTATGCCAATTGGATCAAGTCAAATTTTTTGAGCGCCCTCAGTTTAGGACACTTCTCTCTATCTTCTGAGCGCACAATGGTACTGAAAAGGAATCTCCTTTTCTCCATATGTATTTCTTCATAGTGCTTGTGCAATGACATGTCCGAGGGAAATACAATATCCTATGGCTGCTCAATGATGTCCTTAAAGACATCTTGTGCTCGTAAGATAATCCTCTCTAACACAGATTCTCTTTGCAGCAAACTACCAGTAATAAAACAACAAAAAAATATAAAAGATTAACAATAACCCATAATTACCAAAAAGCAAAAGCCAAGCTATATATTCTCACCCTTTGTAATCATGGTCTCCTCTTGGTAGACAATAAGCTGCCTTTGTGGCTTTGTTTGCTTCAAACAAGGACAACCAATGCAACTTCATCTTTATAGGTACATGGGAGCAAATTCACCTTCTCCAATGTTGCATAACTTTCACCTGACCACATTAATGACAATACATTCCTCCACCAGTGATCTCCCAGGGCGGGATCAATAATGTTGAGGATCTTACAAAAAACAATATATCCACTAAGATTCATAGTATTGTCAAAGAGTAAACTACATAAAATTGCGAATCAAAAAAAGAAAAAAATAAACACCTTTCCAATTCTATCGCTATACTTCCTTGTAAGCTCATCCACTTCTTTCATTTTCAACTTGTGAATTTCATCTTCAGAGAGAGTTGAGCGAAGAGGCTCAATCTTTTTGTGCAAATCCTTGCTTAATTGAACATATCAAGTATCCAATAAAAAATAGAAACAAATACAAATTTAGAAGAAATAAATACATTACAACCTTTTTGTCAAGAAATGCATTCAAGTAGATGAAATGTGTACAAATCATTCCACCTACATTATAAACAAGCCTGCCCAAATATCTCCTGGTGAGAGGAAACCATGGTTCTGCTCCCTTTGTATGCTTCCTTCTTATTGTAGCAATTAATTTCACATCTTCATCTTAAATCTCCTTAAGATAATCATCAAGATTTGCAAAACAAATATTGTAAGTGTTCACAAGCTCATCTCGCAGCAAAGTAGCCACCAAAGCATATGTATTGAGGCTTCAAAAAAGAACAAAGAATAATACTTTTGAAAAAAATTCAGAGCCAAATAAATTGAATGTAAAGGTAAGAGAGAAACAATACTCACAAGTTCATGCATTGAAGACACGAGAGGAGACTGACTTTTTGAGGATCAATGATAGTAGACAAAACTCGAACATGCTTGTCCTTGCAATTTGCAAATCTCTCTTTAATAATTTCTAGCCATGCCACTGTCATATGTTTTCCTTCCCAAACATAAAACATATGATTTGACAAAATATGTAAGGAAGGTCTCCTGGCAATCGCCTCCTCAAAATCTTTATTTATTTCTGGATCCTAGGTTGAAATGACAACATCATCCACAATCGACTCCTCACTTTCACAAGTGTATATCTTCATGCATTGAAGACACGAGACGAGACTGACCTTTTGAGGATCAATGATAGTAGACAAAACTCGAACATGCTTGTCCTTGCAATTTGCAAATCTCTCTTTAATTCTAGCCATTCCACTGTCCTATGGTTTCCTTCCCAAACATAAAACATATGATTTGACAACAGATGTAAGGAAGGTCTCCTAGCAATCTCCTCCTCAAAATCTTTATTTAGTTCTGGATCCTAGGTTGAAATGACAACATCATCCACAATTGACTCCTCACTTTCACAAGTGTATATAGAAAGAATAAAGACACCCTTTTCTGACACATAACCCTCTTTACAAAAAGCAATCTTCACACCTGAGAGGTCATCCCTTAGACCGCGAACTCTCGCATATGGGATGAGGCAAGACAAAGGAATTGGAGGACAATCAAAACAACTTACAGCGCGTGTTATCTTGAGAATATCTTTCCCTTATTGCATAACCATCCTACTTTCATCCTTCAATGCATCCCCCTCCTTCAATGCATCCCCCTTTTTGTAGGTCTCAGGACGCAGCACATAAGGTACAATTTGTAATGTTGACTCTTTCACACTTATATCTTCATGAACACTTTGACACTCCTCAAGCTCCATTGGCTCAACAGAATCCTCCCTTATTTTATTGAGAGCCATCATGGAACTTCTACCTCTTTGAAATTTTTTAGACCCTCCTCTTTTAGGTGAGTCAAAAGGACCAGTTCGAGCACTGCAACCAACAAAAACCACACATATATATAGACTTGAAAGATAGTGCAGATCTAGGCCTGGCTTTAGATATATACCTTTTGGACCCATAGACTTTCTACGCTAGAGATATAAGACTCCAAACCTATGCACATACCAACAACTCACTATATAATATGAAACATCCAAACCTGTGCAGATACCAACAACTCCATAGCAAGCACTATCTTTGCATTAACTACAAAAGCAAAAAATCTTCTAAAAGACCTTTCACATGCTTAGAAGGGAGTTTTAATGTTGATAACAATTGAAAGTGCATCTTTGTTGAGCACATCTGAGCAGTTTGGATTTTAAGTGATTGATATCATTATCTTGCCGATATCATCACATGAACCAACCTTTTCTTCGCACGAACTCTTACATTCATATTTTAACACACATGTACACAAGCCCTACATTCCAAGCACACCCCTAGGCAATACACCAGCCCAAGTACACTTATATCTATGGTGATATCCAGAAAGAAACCTCTGTCATCATTAATCTCCCACAAAATGACACACTCATAGAATGATAACATGAGGCGGGTGTGGAGATGAAACTATTATTGCAAGCATAAGCCTAAGAGCCATTGAGACACCAAAAGCCAAAGGAAACTAGGGAGACTCCCCCTAGGTGTGCAAGGTTACATAAGGAGCTGATAAGGCTATGTCATACTATAGGAGGAAAGAACAAGACAAGTGTTACATAGTGCCAAGGGATGTCCATCTACAAAGTGTAAAAAGGATAGCTATGCGAAGTGCTTTACAAGGCCTTGCACCATGAGATTGCTCGATCAAAAGAGCCCTAGATGCAATCGTACTATCCTCAAAGGGCATGAATCAGCTCCTACCAAGTAGCTGTGATTGTCTTTATGGGTGACTCCAATCTCCCCTCAAAAGCTTGAAGGCAGCAAATCGTCCAAGTGAACCAGATGGTGAGGCTGCTAAGCAAATCCTAGCAAAGATCACTCGTGTGTCCAAGAAATCAAGAAAAGAGAAAAGGTACAGCTTGCCTCCAAAAAATCTAATGGCTTGGTTGGCCTGCTCTGATTCATATCCCCAAGAGTAGGCCTTGAGAAAGTCGACCAAGCTACAATGCCCCAAGTGTACATGTCGTTAGAGCTAGAGGAACCACGATCCATACAACTTGCAAGCAGACTTGTGCCTGGTGTCAAGAATGCCAAAGGGAATGTTGCACTGTCTCCAAAGAATGGCCACATAACACGAGAGAGTGGAGACCATTATAGATGAACAAGGCACCAACTACAAGACATGAGTGCACAATCAAGCACTGAAAGGTGGAAATATGACATGCATGTCTACTAGCCCACAACTTGAACCAAAAGTCAACTAAGAACTGTGGAGAAAGTCCCTGTAAGCACCAATGCTTTGAAGCTATTGGAGAGGCCATCCTCTGTGCAGTCATTCTATGCCTCCCACTACCCAGTTGAACAATATACTAGAAAAAGTTGATCCCTAGAGGCTCGGAGAGCTAGTACAAATCACTAGGGTCCTATTGATGCTATGTAAGGGGAGTACTAGAAAAAGTTCATCCCTAGGGCCTCGAAGATCTCGTACAGATGATGCCACTCATACTTGCTAGGGTCCCACTCATGCCAGGTAAGGGGCATGCACCATAGACCCATATCCCCAGTCCAAGTCCACTACTGTGAGGTCAAGATCACTGTACCATTTCAAGAAGCAATTACAACCAGTCAAATCCACTGAAAGACCCAGCAACCAAAGGCGGCTCCTCTATCAACCTCTGAAGTCTGCTCTCGGATGTCGAGCTCACTCCTCATCATAGGATGGGGTTCTTTAACATAGGCCAAGTCTCATAAGCTTCCAAGCACACAAGATCCTCGCTTTGCCCACCTCCCACATTAAAACTAACTACATTTCATACATTCGAGTCATATGCCCACCCATAATTGTTCATCCATGTAGACACTATCCATAATTCTAGGATAGTGTCTACATCTTTGCAGAAACATGATGCTCTCTTTTGATCATAATGCTCTTTTGAGCATTATAGTGATGTATAACAAGTTCTTAGAGAAGATTAGAGTGTCTCTAAAGAAGCACAACCAAATGATAAATAACTCTTACAACCTTAGTTCCTCTCATCACTGGAGATTATAAAAACTGCTTGTCTATCATCAGCTACCCGCAGTCAACAAACCGTAGGAGCATGTGAAGCCAGTACACACACACGCAAAAAAGAAAAAGACTTTCAGTTCAAAAAAATGCACAGGGAAACTATCTTTTGCAGAGATATGAGATTTTGAGGATGGCTTACCACAAGCTCCACAAATCGATGAGTACAACTTCCATGCGTAGTTTGAGCAGTTGATTTGTACTTGAGAGAGCCCTCGGATGTCCATATACCCTATTTTCCCTCACACGAAAGAGAACCCAAAGGAGCCCGCGCCGGTACGGCTTGTTTAACACATGTCTTCACCCACCAGTATCCACACGAGGGGCACCCCTTCTTCACCCAATTGGAAGCCAGACTCCACGCAGGGCACACCCTGTTTCATGATGTGAACTTAGGTCATACTTCAGCTAGCTCCAGAAACTAAAAACCTAGTCTTAGGTGATACACACACCATGAGAAATATCTTTGATCGACATCACCATGAGAAAATGCTTTTCAATAGCCCATCATGGCTAGCATATAAAAACTTATCGAACACCCTCTGCACCCCAATTGCACAAAATAAGAGACCTAGCTAGTGGACGTAGGGATCAAACGAGATGGATGCCAAACTTGTTCAAGGAAAATAGATTCCTCCAACAAGATAGCAATTGGTTAGCCTTTGCACCCCAGTTTTACAAGATACCTAGTTAGTCAACTTGGGGGCTCAGAGAGATAGAACCCCCATGTGACACGGAAGGGATTGTATGCACCATAGAGTGTTGATACTCTTGTGCCGATGAGTGCTAGAAGACAATAGTTTCGTTTATTTGAATTGGGGGCAACAGATAATAATACCACAGGGATAATAACACATGCTGGTAATACATGGACAACTCCTAACACATCACTACCACAACATCAATGCAATCTGTAAGTGGCAAGTCTTGTGTTGTATGTCTTTGTTTATAAGAGCAAAGGGGAAGCAAAATATAAAGATGGAGAAAGAGAAGAGGCAATGTGGGAGGTGGAGAATCTTATCTGCGACACTGCTCAGACGTGAGATATGTGTACCTGAGAGAGCCCGTGCCAGCACATGCTGTTTGATGTGAGTCTTCTTGGGAGCTGTTGAGGTCTTCATGCGAGCTATTGAGGTCTTCACACACGAGGTCTTCATGCGAGCTATTGAGGCGTGGTTGTGGTGTTGACCAGAGCCACAAGAAGACCAAAATAGTGTTTACAAATTTTGTATTTTTGTTTTGCAAGTTTAGAAATATTATTATTTGATAGATGAGATACATAATTTTATCTATAAAGATTACAAAAGAATAAGCGATTGCATGTATATATATATATATAGTTATGCATCTATATATTTATATTGCTTATATATAAACCTTGATATTTGTACAATCTTTATTAAGATTCTTTATAGGGTAGACTATCTAGAAGAAGAATCGACATTTAATGCATTGAAACATTAAAAGAAAAAACATTTATATTCTTCAATATAAAAACACATTCCAATATCATTCAAAAGATGATGGCTTCTAAAGACGGCTTCTTTGATTCACAAATATCTTAATGTCTTTAATAGTCATCATAATTTGGTGCTCCTTTCAGATAGTGGCCATGTGACGTTACTTCTTCAAGCTACAACTATTTTCAAAGAAAACATTTTCTAAAGCCCATTTCTTAATTGCTGATCTTTTTCTTGCATTGTTGCTTTCTTCTCGTTGTCTTCTCTAAAGGATTGAAAATGACTCACTGTGTCACAATCTATGGACCTATTAGAGGATCAAAACTTGTTATTCGTTTGGAGCAGAGATATTGTCAAATATCTCTGAGTGAACTTCGTGAACATTTTCAGCTTGCAAAAACTCAATCAATGAGTATTGTACAGATGACACTTGGTGATGAGAAAATAAATATTAAAGTTCAGACTTTGGAGACATTAGAAGATGGATATATTCTTGATTCATATATGCAGTCATTCTATAAACTTGTTTTGCTAACAGGTCACTCTGGCTCTCCAATAAACATAGAAGATGATGCACCAAAAAAACCTGAACATAAACATGTTTCTTGTGAAAATGAAATGAATATCCAAAGTATTTTTGACATAATTGATCGTCTCCCTCTTAATAGTAGCTTGCATGCTACACTTTGCTGTACTCAAGAGAGGGCTGATGTACAAGAGTTGCCTACTTCCTATGATGGATATATTGCCTTTGATCTGGCTCCATGCAGGAGTGACTCTTCAATGGCAGGAATGGAGCATAAACATGATGGACATGTCTGGGCAGATTATGTAACATATAATTTGGATTGCTTTCCAGGTATTGTGTGATTTTATGCGATTAAGCAGGTGTGAAGGTCATTTATGCTGCTACAATTTGGAGTGCTCATTTTTGGCATGATGTTCTCTAGTAAATTAAAAAAATTGGATTGGAGAGCTAAGGAAGGTTTCTTCGATTGGACAAATAATGGAACCTTGGTGCGCTCTTTTTGTCGTGTGGCTCCAGACTATGGCTCCAGACTGCATTAAGCAATGCCTAGCAGTAATATATTACTGTATTCCCAGAGATCATATAGGGCGCACTAGATGTGCCATTCACTTGGGTTTTCATGAGTGACCACCCTATTGTAGATGGTTCTTCTAGACAACAAAAAAAGGCAATTGACAACATGGTTTTTTCTTATGCAAAAAAAAATAAATTTATGCTACACCAAAGCAGATTGAGATAGGTGTGGCCCAAGATGTAATATTGGATTTGTTGCTAAAAGAATTGCACGACGATAACAATGGAGAGTTTGGTGACAAGGAAATGACTGATTTGTTGAATGTTGTTACTCCGCTATCAGACAAGAACAGGCTTCAAAGATGTTTGGAGAATGCACGAATGAATTCATCCTATGGACCGAAGGGGCTTGAGGCTATTCTAGATCTTGAGAGTAAGGTGAAATATCCATTTATTCATAGTGTGCTTTTTCTTGGCCAGCTTGAAACAGACATTCAGCCACATGTCTTCAAAATGTCAATGCTAGGAGCAAGAAGTGGCTTGGATTTGGTTAACAAGATGCAAGTTGAGGGTAATCTGCAAGAAATGTGGGTACACTTTGATCGAGCTTTGATCATGTCCATAGATTTCAGGGTTGTTCTATCATGGGTGCACATGCATATGACCCATATATCCGTGAATTATTGATAATTGCTACTTGTAATTTCAAAGATTGTTCTACTTCTTTCCTCTACATCGCCTCTTTGGCCTTGCAATCAAAACCAATGACAAAAAAACATTGCATGCAGCATGGCTAAACTTCATCATAACGAACACTTATCAACATGAGATCACTGTCAACATAAGCATGAATCAAAATAAAACTTATCTTAATCATCTCGATGTCCACGATTAAGAAACATAGCCATAGAATAAAACCACAACTCTGATACCATGTTGACCCTAAGACGAGAAGAGAAGAAGAACGAGCACATACGAGAGAGACAAGGAGCAGGGAGAGAAAGATGAGACACCAGAAATGGAACCCCTGAAGTGTGTAGAATAGAGACATCAGATGAGTATATATAGTGGGGAACTCTAGGGTTAGGTTGCTATATATAGCACAATCTATATATAGCTCCAACACATCTGTGTTTGTGTGTGCATGCATGTGTGTGTGTGTGCATAGAGGGGGGGAGAGGACACTTACATTGTTTCTTGGAGCTTGGGGATGGTGCTTGATGATGAGGGTGTGGACGGGGGGAGAGAGAGAGAGAGAGAGAGAGAGAGAGAGAGAGAGAGAGAGAGAGAGAGAGAGGGAGTGTAGCTATGGAGGAGGATGAATCTCTTTCTTCATAGGCTGATGCTTCGCCAGAACGTGCAAGAAGAGGGACAAAAGACGGTCGCTCGCCTTTGTCCCTCTTCTTATATAAAAAAAATTAAAATTCATTTTATTGCCAATATTATCACGTACAATATCGCATAAATTACCGTGGATATTACCACGCATATACCCACTCTATGCGCGTGCTCAAATTTTACTCTTGATATATCTACTTTTGGTAGGGCATGGATGATTCTTGCTTACAAAGTGTATGTAGGACATAGAATTGTAATATTCTATGTACACTAGGAGATTCTTTGAAGATTTTCATATAGAAATCAAATATTATTTATAGACTAAATATTGGTTTGTAAAATCAATATGTCAATGTTATTTTTTTTACATTTATTTCAAAAATTATTTTGACCCTTGTTCATGCGTGCAAAACGAATGGGACGATGAGGGATCACCGGTGGGTCTAGAACGCAACCGATGGTTTGTCGATCGCTTGTCTTGCCACTACACGAGATGTAAAAGAGGCATCGCATGTCTTCGATGCGTGTGTCTGGTACACATTGACTGGCACACGTTGAAAATTGCAGCTTATGGGAGGATCCACGGAAGCGTACATGAAAAGAGACAATGGACCCATGGACGCTGGCGAAGATGGACATTGCTCCTCATTGGAGTGTCATTGGTAGCGGAGCATAGAGGATAAGTGAGGAGCGGCTACGACAAGAGGCCATCATAGGGGTTTCAACCCTCCTCCCCTCCCCCTCCCCCCCTAAAGTTGGCACATCAAGAGGGGTGCATGATGGAGGTGCATCCGTCATTGTTCCACCCCATGTGAGAGTTGAGGACACCATTTTATATGAAATGGTAGAGGATTTAATCCTTAATGAAGCAAATGATGATTGTGAGGATGATTACACATGCAAGAAGGCTAGGTAATCTTCAGAGGAGTCCTTGCTTGAAGCAGTCCGCAAACTAGTGTATGAGGGAAGCACTTGCTCTATTTTATAAGACTCCCTCAAAATGTTTAATCTTCAGGCAATGTTCGGATGGAGTAGTGCAAGTGTCGATGCACTTATTAGGTAAGTATGCATATATGTTTTATTATCGTTAACACTACGTATAATACTTAGTTTCTAATATCACCTTTTTATGATTTTTTTGGTGTTTTAGATTGCTAGGGGAAAGTTGTTACCGGTGGGTAATCAACTACCTGATAGCCGCATTAGAGTGCTCGAGGTATTGTGACGAAGCTTGGACATGGATTATGCATGTATACATGCCTGTGTCAATGATTGTGTGCTCTTTCGTGGTGAGTATGCCTACGTAGAGGCCTGTCCTAGATGTGGCTAGAAGAGGTATAAAGATGGCATGCAAACCACCATAGTGCCCCGCAAGGTCTTGAGACATTTTCCACTTATCCCTTGTGTCCAGTATATCAGAAGCAAAGGGAGCAATATGATACTTTCATGACATGCATCAAATCGTAGTACAGATGGAGTCATGAGAATGCCAACGGATACACCGACATGGGATCACATTGAGGATACATGGCCGGAATTTAGGATGGAGTCTTGACACTTGAGGCTTGGTTTGGCTAGTGAACCCCTTTGGTGAACACTCCACTACTTGGAGTACTTGGTCGGTTGTGCTTGTGAACTACAACATTCCACCATGGGAGACAACAAAAAAGGTAACATCTTTCTCTCTCTTCTCATCCCAGGCAAAGCATAAGGTTAAAAACATGGATGTTTATTAGAGCCTCTTATCAAGGAGCTCCAAGAGTTGTGGAAAGGCATCGAGGTGATAGATGTTTGTAGGTCCCCTCGAGATCAACGTGCTTTGGTGAAGGCCATCCTTTTGTGGTGGACGATGCATGACTTTCTAGGCTTTGGAGAGATCTCTAGTATGCTCATATCCTATCTTTAAGTGTTATGTTTATATCAACATGTATTGAAAAGTGTGCTCATCCTTCTTGTTTGTATATGTGCTTTAGTTTAACATAGTGCATATCCAATTTGTGGTCCATCGTTAGTCACAGAGAGGCCCGTGCTCCTAAACAAGGTGATATATCCCAACAACCAATGATTCTTGCCTACATCACATCCTAAGTATGTACCTTCCACCAATGGGATGGAGCCATTTCAATGGAGCATGCAACGATTGGGCAAGGCATTGGAAAGAGCATCATGCGCAATTCCCTCTTCCTAATGGACCACCGAGAGGTATGTCACAATAGTCAATCTCATTGAGCCTCCTCTATTGGTCAAAATTGAAGATCCAGCGTCTTTTGGATCCCATGCATGTGTTCAAAAATGTGAGACAAGCCATATGGGATCATGTAACATGTAAGAGGGATTCACTTTGTCCTAGGAAAGACATGCAAGCCTTTCGTCATCTCCCTCCCTCAGCCACACCTCATGTGGGACCTCATGGAAAGATTATCCTTCCCAAGGCACCTTGGATTATGTCCAAAGATTAGCAAGAGCAAATGAGGCAAGTCATTACCTCCATTCGCACCCGCATAGGTTACATGCGGTCCCTCAAGGGTACATTCACAAAAAGCAAGAAGGGAGGCTCTGCTCAACTCTATGGACTCAAGAGTCATGCATGTTATAAGATGCTTTAGGTTAAACACTAATCCTTCTTTCTTTATTTACACGTGCTCATGTCTTTAATGCAATAATCACATGTATGCTCTTGTTTTATAGTTTATCATTCCAATAGGCATAAGTGGATATGGAGATGCAAAGGTGAAAAGAGCAATCTTCAAGGTTGGAGAGGTGGTGAGGTAATGAACAATAACTCCTATTCCATTAGATTCTCTCTCTCTCCAATAACATGGTTGAATACTTGTATTACTTGTAGGCTTGTGAGCTCCAGAGATATAGAAATCTCATCCACCTATGCAACTCGCCTTCTTGCAGTGGAGGCCATTTGTGCTCTTGAGGATGCTTTTTCACGATCCATTCTTGTTAGTCAAGTGCACCTACTACTCCATTTAGTTCATGAGATTGCCATTTGTGGAGCGGCGCACTCTAGGTGGATGTTCTTTTTGGAGAGATTTCTTAAGACACTAAAAGATTTTGTCAGATTACGAGCTCAACTAGAGGCAAGCATAGCAGAAGGGTGGATAGTGCAAGAGGCCACTTTTGTCTATGTCTCTCAATATCTCTCCACCGTTGATCCATCATTAACTAATCTATGGACCGAAGAGGAGGACCCGAAGATGCACTCCAATATCCCTAGTGAAAGGGACCTTGCTCATCATGGATAGAGATTTTTGGGCTATGGTTGGTCAATAATTACTCTCTCTACTCAATGCTCCTCTGATGACAAAATGGGTGGATATGTTGGAGGCACGTGTAACAAAAGATCGAGAGAGAGATGCATGGAAGAAGGCACATGGGGAAAGGAGAGCACCTCCTTTTCCTAAAGAGCTTTTGAAATTACCCGCTCTCATTAATGTGGAATGGATACATGTTACGATGACCAAAAGCTGAGACACAAGGAGTGCAAATTAGCCTTAGGGAATGAGAGTATACAAGAGGGTGCATACCAAAGGTAATGAAAAGGTAGTCCATATGTGGATTTACTTGTGTATATGTCTTTGTGTATATTTGTTTGAGTATATGCATTTAAAATCTATTGATTTTACAAGGCCTTGCTTTCAACTCTATGTGATCTCAAGGGTGTCATTTTCATACCCGAAAGGTGGATGAGATCAGAACCACAAGTGATAGTGGAATCATGAGCAACTTTGAGACTACAACCAAAGAGGTGAGGTATTGTGGAACCATAGAAAGAATAATCAAGGTGGATTTCAGAACATTTCACTCCTTTCTCTTCAAGTGTTGATGGTTTGCAGGTGTGGTGATGAAACATGAGAATTATCTATATATGGTGGATTCCACCCAGTTTCATCATGGAAATACCGATATCTTGGTACACCCTACTAGTTGCGAGCAAGTAAAGATATGCAAGAAGTTATAATTAAATTTATAGAAATCAAGTGGTAACCTACTTCTTTTGAATTTTTTTATTGATAGGTCTTCTATGTGCCATCCCTACATCAAAGAAGACTATGGTATGTCATTCTAGTCACACCACAGAGTAGATCTATCTTTGCAGAGACAGATGCAAAGCATGTTATTGATCCTAGTATAGCACGCACTATAATAGAAGCCTATGTTTACCACAAAAATAGACGCGTAAGTACACAAGTCATTGGGACTAGGCATCATGTGCGTATCCAGCAATATGGTCGATAATAAGCACGGTACTAGTCTAGGAGAAATAAGTGTGATAATAAGCGCGCGTATAACGTGCTTCTATTATCGTGCGTGTACCCGCGTCTATTACCGCGCATATATCCGCTCGTATTACCACTAGATGGATTTTTCAAAAAAAAAAAGGAATGACCATTTGGATTAGGTTCTAAAAAGACCCATCCGGATGGGCATCCCTTTTTTTAAAAAAATAATTAAATTTTAGGTATGATTAAAACCAAGCATTTCATAGACAACAATTTCAAAAATTATTTTTTCATTATTCATGAAGAGTTTTACAAAAGAAGCCCAAAACAAAGATGGGCTTATATACATAGGAGAAGTTACAAAATAAAATTAAGGCTAATCATTGTCTTTCTCATCATCATTGTTAGTGGAACGCCATTCACCACCTTCACCTCTTTGGCTCTTAAAAAACACATAGAATATTAGTAATTATTTGATCATTAAATTAAAAATTATTAAACTTCTAATCAAATCTATTACTTACCTACTGAAGAGTCCCAATTGCTCTATCAAACTCATCTTGAGTTATGTTGCAATTTTCGAGGAGCTATAGCCATGTTTCGTACTCTGTGTGGACCTCTCGATACTTCACTATCTCTCATGTCGATCGCCAACCAATAATGTGTGCCTAAATCAATAAAAAATGTTTAGGATATGATACTTAGAGTTTAGTGTTTAATGATTTTTATTTAAAATAATAAAAAGACTTACAAATTTGTCTTTCCAAGCAGCCTTCCCTCTAGAGCCATAATATGTAGGCACCTGTCGAGACCTGGTGTCCCTCTGTTGCTCGTATATTGCTCAACCACCAGGTGTGCTCTCCACTGGCTATGGCGTAATCTCACTCTGCATCATGGGCATTTTTCGGATAGTAATTTCTATCCAATTCTATCACTTGCTTGCCTGCCATCCATCGGATACTAGACTTCTTGTTTTTTAGGAAGAGCTTTACATGCTCTTCAAGCCATTACTGTGAAAACTAGTGTTTCAGTGGATTTGGATACTGGATGTGCATGCAAGTTTCTATGTAGTTCAGGAGACTCACATCTTGATCCCAAAATCTTATAAAACAATTCTGATACGTTGAATGTATCAGATTATTTAAGTGAGTCCGTAATCTCCTACTAGCAGCAGTATCGGGATCCACATCTCCACCTCAGTGGGTATGAAAATATAGACCCTGCCCATCGGTCTATCTGTGTCCTCATTCTTTGTAGGAGTGGAAAGTGGTGAAACATGAGGAGAGTCGACATCCCCTCCACCAAAGCAACATCATCCACTGGAGCGGCGTGAGCGTCTATCGCTACCAGAAAATTGATGATGACCCTCTGAAGGGCCTCCACGTGTAGGAGAAGGTCGATGTGAGAGAAGTGGAGAGGGAGCTTGTGAAGGCAATGGAGAGGGCTGATGTGATGGAAATGGGGAGGGACCTCGTGACAGCAACGGAGAGGGTCAGTAAGACGAAAGTGTAGAAGGCGGTGCCGTAGGCGGCACACTCTGGACTAGTGGCATTTCTCGATATGGAGAGGTATATGGAAGCGTAGAGTAAATCCCATAAGCACTAAGCTCTTCGGACGTATATCACCCAAACAATGAGGCCGTAAGCTACTCTTACTCTGTCCATGCATGCAAAGTGGCCTAGATATCAACTGGACTAGCCGCGCCTAAGTAGCTAGATTTTGACCCTCTGAACTGGGCATCATGTGCGGTGTGAGCCTCTGCATATGATAGCCCATCATTTACGAAATCGCTTATACTACAAAAACGATTCGAAGAAGATAAAGCCATAATCGGAGATAAGAACAAAATAGATATTTTAATAATATGCTCTCTGTCTCTCTCTCTCTCTCTCTTCATATAATTTTTAACTAGTGTCTAATTAGAGCACATTAGACAAAGAGAGAGAGAGAGAGAGAGAGAGAGAGAGAGAGAGAGAGAGAGAGAGAGGAATCAATTTGGAGTGTTTTTTATGGGCCACCCAAGGGGCACATTGAAGAGGGGAAGAAGGAGGGAGAGTTCATTAGAGTGTACATGGGGGTGCACTTCAAATGGGAGGAGAGGGAGATCAATGTGTCATCCGATGGGGAGGAGATAGGGAGAGTGCACATTATGAGGGGAGAGAGAGGGAATGTGCACATGGAGGTGCACATTGAGAAGAGAAGAGAGAGAGATCTCAATGTGCTATCCAAGGAGAGAGAGAGGGAATGTGCACATGAAGGTGCACATTGAGAAGAGAAGAGAGAGAGTGTGTGTATATGTGCACATTAATGTGCACATACACACTCAATGTACACATCAGAGTGCACATTGAAGGGGGGGAGAGAGAGATCAATGTGCCATCCAAGGCACATTAATAGGGTCCTAGGAGAGAGAGAGAGAGAGAGAGTGCACATTAAGAGGGGAGAGAGAGGGAATGTGTACATGGAGGTGCACATTGAGAAGGAAAGAGAGAGAGTGTGTGTATATATACACATTAATATGCATGTGTATGTGCACATTAATGCGCACATACACACTCAATATAAATATATATCTTATTTTTATAAATATGAAAAAATTATTTTATTTTTATATTAACGATTTTATTTTATTATTATGAAACCTAGTGTATATATGTGTGAATCCTAGGTGTGTGAAATCTTATGTGAGGGAGGAATCCTATGTGAAGGGGGAATCCTATGTGAAAGAATCCTATGTGAAGTAGGAATCCTATGTGAGTGGGAGAATCCTATGTCTAGAGGAGATCTTACGTGGGTGCCTCTCATCTATAAAAGAGAGGCATACCTTCACTTGAGCTCTCTACATCTCTCATCTAAAATCTCTAAATCTACCTACTAATCTCTCTACTTCTCTCATCTAAGCTATCTAATCTCTCTACTAATCTTCAACCGGTGTAGTTGCCATCATCTATTGGAGCCTAAGCGGAGTCTATGGGTGCTTCTTTTATTGGTCCCTCTTCTACTCGGTCTCACATATGGAGGTAAGTGCTCTCACCCTTTTTAGTATGAGAGAGAGAATGTGCACATAATGAGGGTGCACATTGAGGGAGGGAGAGGAAGAGAGAGGGATCAATGTGCCATCCAAGGCACATTGAGTGTGTATGTGCACATATACACACTCAATGTGCACATTGGAGTGTACATTGAGAGGGGGGAGAGAGGGAATGTGCACATGGGGATGCACATTCAGGAAGGGAGAGAGGAAATGTGCATATAGGAATGCACATTGAGAGGGGGGAGAGAGGGAATGTGCACATGGGTGAGGGAGGGAGAGAGGAAATGTGCATGTAGGAATGCACATTGAGGAAGGGAGAGGGAGGGGGAGGGAGAGGGAGAGGGAGGGAATACACACTCAATGTGCACATTAAAGTGCACATTGAGACGAGGGAATGTGCACATGGGGATGCACATTGAGGGAGGGAGAGAGAAAATGTGCATATGGGAATGTACATTGAGGGGAGAGGGAGAGGGAGAGGGAATACACACTCAATGTGCACATTATTTGCATATTGAGGAAGAAAGCACATTGGAATGCTTGATATTTTCCAATGTATAATATGTACATTAGAGTGCATATTATTACAATGCATTAAGCATTCCAATGTGCACTCTAAAATGCAAATTGAGAAATGGAGAGAGAAATAGCACATTGGAATGCAATAAACATTTCAATGTGCACATTTAATATGCACATTGAAATACTTATTGAATTCCAAGTTTCAATGTGCACATTGGAATGCTTGAAGCATTCCAATATGCACTCTAATGTGCACATTGAAAGAAAGAAAAGAAAAACACATTAGAATGCAATAAGCATTTCAATATGCAATGTGCATCTTGGAGTGCACATTGGAATGCTTGAAGCACTCCAATGTACACTCTAATGTGCACATTGAAAGAAGGAGAAAAAAAAGCATATTGGAATACAATAAGAATTCCAATGTGCACATCTTATGTGTACATTGAAATGCTTATTGCATTCCAATGTGCAATGTGCATCTTGGAGTGCACATTGGAAGACTTGAAGCACTCCAATGTGCACTCTAAAATGCACATTAATGTGTGTGTATATGCAAGATGCACATTAATGCATGCATGTGTGTGCGTGCAAAATGCACATTAGGTGTGTGCATGTGTGTGTATGATGCATGTGTGTGTATATGTGCATGTGTATGCATGTGTGTGCATGTGCATGTGCATGTGCATGTGTGTGTATGTGTGTGTGTGTGTGTGCATAGAGAGAGAGAAAGAAGCACTTACATAGCTTCCTGAAGAGGGGGAGATGGTGTTCGATGTTGAGGGTGTTGAGGGGAAGAGAGAGAGAGAGAGAGAGAGAGAGGGGGGGGGGGGCGTGTGGCTAAGGTGAAGGAAGATCCTTCACGTTTGTGGCTGCTGCTGTGCCAAATCTTGCAAAAAGAGGGGCAAACAGTGGTCGCTTGCCTCTGCCCCTCTTATTATATAAAAAATTTTAAATTTGATGTTACTGCGGATATTACCATGCTAGTTACTGTGCTTATTCCCTCTCTGTAAAGTATCCATAACGTGTCCGGATTTTGCTCTTGGCATGGCTTTTTTTGTCATGTGTGTACATGACATGCTAGATTCTTGCTTACAAAAATACCTAAGACATAGGATTGTAATATTCTATGCACATTTTGTAAGCATAGACTTAGGTAAGGAGAATCAAATAATTTTTATAAATTCAATATTAACGTGATCATTTAGTTTTATAAAATCATCTTGGTAGTGTTATTTTTTGTCCAGTATTTCAAAAATTATCATAAATCCTTGTTCATGCGTGTAGAATGAATGGGACAATGAGGGGCCGCAGGCGGGCCCGGAATACACTCAATGGTTGGCCGATCGCTTGCCATGCCCTTGCACAAGGTGTAAAAGGGGCATTGCACATCTTCAATGCATATGCTTGGCACACGTTGAAGATTGGGGCTTATGAGAGGATCCACGGAAGCGTACATGAGAAAAGACAATGGATCCACAAATGTTGGCAGATATCAACATTGCTCCACATTGGAGCATCATTGGTGGCGGAGCACAGGAAAAGGGAGGAGTGGATATGACAAGAGGCCGTCACAGGAGTTTCAACCCTCCCGAGGTCGGCACATCAAGAGGGGTTCATGATGATAAAGGCGCATGTGCATCCGACGATGTTCTACCCCATGTGAAGAAACTCCATGTGAGGATTGAGGACACCATTTTACATGAAATGGTGGGGATTTACTCCTCAATGAAGCCAATAATGATTGTGAGGATGATTGCACATGCGAGGAGGTCAGGCAATTTTCCACCATAGTCTCTCTATTCTCATCCCTTTGTATCAGCTTTTTCTCTTTCATAACCTTGTTTCTTTAAATTCTTGACCTTACCCTCTCTATCTAACATGCAAAATCTTACTCCCAAGAATTATCCTAGGTATATTAATTCTATGTAACTTTTGTCAGAGAGTGCAGATGGATGGCAACAAGTAATTGCCATTCCGTTATTGGTGGATCCCTCTTGTCGATCATTATGGATGCAGGTGCCAAAACCCACCCTGATCATTCATGGTATGTCTCCTTCTCTTGTTCCATAATATTTATTTCAATGGATCTTAGTCCAAAGCCTTTGGCACAGTCTACAAATGCTAGTTGATTAGAAGAAGATCTGGATAAACTAATGATTTTAGAGTTTGATGATATGATAGACAAGCTTTGAGAGTTTATTTGAATCAAACATCGGTTGGAGGAACTTAGAACTTTGGTAGGAAATCCATTCCACAAACTTCTTGGGACGTTACCTTCTTCTTTTGAGTCATTCAAGGACAATATATATCTTTGCATACCATTGAATTCTTTCGACCTAAAAATCCTAGGTCTTTTTCATGACAAACTCTTATTGGAAAAGATGATGGAGCAAGATGCTACTTTTATTCCAAAGGCAATAAGCAAAAAGATAAAGAAAAGCCAAAGATAAAGGACTCATCATCATCAAAAGATAACAAAACTTCTCAATCTAAGAAGTCACTTAAGTGTTTATTTTGTGGCCAAAGAAATCATTCCAAAAAAAGGTATTCACTATAATAATTTCAATGAATACCGGTGTTTCAAGCGCCAGTAATAATACACAATCATTGAAAAAAAAAGAAGTTATGGGCGCTGGTATTTGCGCTATAACTGTTTAGTGCTGGTAATATCGACGCTAAGCGCTAGTAGTATTATCGTTCATATTTTTTGTGGTAACTCCGATAATACCAGTGCAAAGCGTCGATGATAACGGCATTTTATTAACCCCAATAATATCGGCGTTTATTCCGTCGATATTATCTACGTATTAGAAATAGAAAAATAATCACGAAATGTCGATATTATCGGCGTGCACATAGCCGATAATACCAGCATAACTAGCAGGGTGCCGATAACATCAACACTTGCAGAAATATTAAACGCTGATATTATTGGCACGAGTAGAATTTTTAATACCAAATTACCAGCGCGAGCAAAATATTAATGCCGATATTACCGATGCAAGCAGTCATTAAAAAAAATAGTCTCACATTTGATCAATTTCATCTATAGTAACAAAATACTATTGTCTTCATCATATACAAAAGAGCATATACAAAAAATTACATGCCCAAATGATTACTGAGAGTGCTCTCAACGGAAGCAAGAATGGAAGAGGGAGAGAGAGCGAGAGAGAGAGACAGAGAGCCACACAAGTTTTGGTGGGTGCAGAACCACCCTAATCTTCTTTTTCATTCATTTATATATGTGTTTGAGTATTGTACATAACTGGGGTTAAGGCACAGTGACCTTTAACCCCCACAACCTCCCACTTAAAGGACAATGTGCCTTTAAGGGAGAACAACCAGTGAGCATACTATCCAATGCCCATCAATGCACGACAATACTCAAACCGCTGACTAGGTAGACTCTTCGTCAGCATATCTGCAGGGTTATCATCTGTATGAACCTTGACAAGCTCTATGCGCTTGTCCTCAAGTACCTCCCTGATGAAATGGTACCTGACCTCAATGTGTTTGGTCTTTGCATGAAAGACTGGATTCCGTGCTAGCTGAATAGCACTCATGGAATCACTAACACTATATTAGAGAATTTGAGAAAATCCCAATTCCCACGAAATAAAATATAGTCACTTCAAAAGTAAAATTTGATGTTTTTTATTGAAACATTAGCTCCATTGAGGACCATGCACAATACTTTCCCAATTCCTAGAAACCCAAGCAAAAATCTTCTGTATGTTGCTATGGCAAAAGGCCTTAATAGATGTGAACATGGCTCCATGGCCAAAAAATTTGTTGATTTGCTAGTGAAAGAAAGATGTTTGTTGTTTTGTATGCATCAAAACCACAAACAAAAGCCAATTTATAGATGTTGCGTTAGGAAGATTCATTGGAGTAAATTAAATTGCAGTATTGATATATGCAATAGGATTGTTATAGATCTTTGACATCCATCATATAACTGTGGTCTTCAAAAACAAAATTAAACTTGCAACAACTGTTAATTTTTATTTGGTATATAAGATGTATCAAATTAATGTCAAATGCATATGTTTCTATGTTGATAAATTGCAGTATTGACATATGCTATTGACATATGCAATAGGATTATGGTAGAGCTTTGACATCCATCATATAAATGTGGTGTTCAAAAACACCGTTCCATCACAATAGAGCTCATGAAACTCTCCATCACAATAGAGCTATAATCAAAACCATTGACATAGCCAATTTTGCACCACATCGTTTAACATAATCATTAACAATTCCATACTAGTATTCATACTCACAAAGTAGCTCATCTCCGAAGGAGATATCCTTTATGGTTTGCACAGTAATGTAGCCATGGGCACTCAAATTTCCTTGTGACTTTTGAGCCCAAGGTGGTAGTTTAGGGATGTATACAAATATAACATTTGTTCTTTCTTTATAATACATTGAGCTATTTATATATCCAGCAATGTTTCCATACAATACATCTCCCACAATACATTTCACATCTGTCAATGGCTCAATGAATGGATCTTCAAACATTCCATAAGTCTTCATCCTTGGGAAAAACTTGAGGAGAGATCTCCAAGTATCATAATCATACTTTGGACCATTATATACCATCAAATCTTGTTTTTTCTTGATGCTCGTATGTACAAAAAGACCATATCCCAGGTATTGTTGATTTCTTTACTTCATAATGGATGCCATCCATTTCGAACACGTGCTCAATGGGTATGGGCAATTTATGTTTCCATAAGCCATTGGATGCAGGGTCAAAATTTGTAATAAGATAGCTCTTCAACTTTTCAGGACAATCTGCAACACCTATCATATGTTTAAAATCAAAAAATCATTCTTTTAGTGGAGGAATACAAACTCACATCACAAAGCACATAGCATTTTTTGGACAAGGTACTAACTCAATGTCTATTAATTCTTTCACAAAACAAATTGAAACATAATGTTTTGCTAGTTGAATCTAACCAAATAGTGTCCAAATATAAATCAGAATGTAGGTACAAATGTTTTAGTTGAGCATTTGTGTCTACAACTCTAATTAACAAGATCACTCACATTCCCTAATGGTTGTCTATGCAATAAAATTGAATCAAGTTGGCTAAGAATGCCCTTGCAACATCGGCAGTGATTCCCCTTTCCTTGCATCCAAGAACCATAGCAAAGCGTTTTGCCTCACTATCTTTCAATGGCCCCATTTTGGCAATTTTTCCTAGCATGCATTCTTCCTCTTCATTCAATGTAACATGTTGAGCATGCACCATACTTCTTGTAGTAGGACAAGTCCCTCTCACTCTAGTTTTGGTTATAGGTGAAGTAATACCTTTCTCTGTGTCTTTTTTTGAACTACGAGTATACATATGAGATTCGACATTCATCCTTTCGAGAACTTCGTTGTTTTTTTCTTTGAATTCAAGGATCACTGGTTGAAAATAATAGAACATATCATGCCCTTCGACAATCGGAGCTTGACCAAATCTGTTAGAAGAGATGGCACTGCGCACATCTACTGCATCATCTAGCATCTGTAGGTACGGTAATAACTCATGAAGCAAAATAGAATCACCACAATCTATATCAAATTTTGTAGGGAAAATGCAATTTTCTGCTGGATTAACACAACCCGTGTAAGGAGAAACATCAATGAACAATGTTCTTGCTGGTTTGCATTCCTCTTTAAAACAACACCACACTCTCATCAATGGTTTAAACTCCGCTTCCACATTCATCCTATCTGGTCGAATGATTCTACTCTTTGTATGCTTGTGGCATGCCATCGCACCCCAAACCATGAAGAAATGTAACTTTCTGTTAACATGATGCTCCAAAGTGTCCAGCATGTGTTGCACCATGCCCTTTTCTCCTGAAGTGGATCAAATGCCAACATGGTAGTGATCGAGCAACCATTGTAGAAACTCTAAACACCCAGGACGGAGAACAAGCCAATGCTTCCCATTGTGCAAGCTCATATGTTTATTTGACTTCGAAAAACAACGCTCGAGCAATAACCCTTTCAAATCTATTATCACCGCTAGTCTTATTTTTGTTATCACCTCTTTTGACATTATTTCTGAGGGTGACATTATGTCTTCTCCTTTACCTTCTAAGATTTCTTCCTGCACCTTGGCTTCATACAATGACATTGCATCTTCTCCTTTACCTTCTAAGCTTGCATTCACATTTGTCAATGGAACATTAACTGCAGACATTGCATCCTCAACATTTTCAATCAACCATGTTGAGCTTGGAACTTGCATGCTAATGTTCATATTAGGCACATAATGAATCATTGGATCAGGTGTCACATGTACAGGCAATGCTTCTAGCGATGTGAAATTGAGATGGCCAATATCTGTTGATAAACAAGGAAATGAAATTCATAAGTAGAAACAAACTGAATATTGAGATGGAAAACCAAATTGTCAAACTTTAGGTTGTGTGCTCTCAATGCAATTTGTTTGTGTGAAAGCATTCATGTTTTTCTTTTTCAAAACAAAATTGGAATACCTTTCTTTGTTCCTTCCCCACTATCTTCCCCACTCTTACGCTTCTTTAATGTTGCTGAAACTTTGCGATATGATTGAATGATTGTTGTCACTGTGTGAATTTCATTTCCATCAGTTGATTCAACACTTATCCAGCCTCTTGAGTGCATGTTGTCATCTACATCAGACTTCATACGAGATGCTTCATAATCACTGGGATCCAAGAGAAACTTCTTATTTTGATTTATAATGATCAACAATCCAATATCTCCCTCTTTTCCAACCACATCTTCAGTGATTTGATGTACCGATCCAACACAAGTGTATGCACTTTTATTAGGTAACAAAACAAATAAGTGAACTCGTGTCAACTGTGCTCCCTCAATACTATATATGTCAAAGTACCAAGGTATGCTTTTCTCTGCAAATCCACTTACAACTTTCTCAACCTTCTTCACATTTGTGTCTTTCCTGTAAAAGACCCAAGCAATATACAAAGTATCATCTTTATAATCTTTAAAGTTAGACAAAACACATTATCGATAAACATATCTGATATAGAATCTAGAATTGACACTAGACCTAGTAGTAGATTTGAAAAAGTACTAGATTCTAGGGAGATTTGGCCACACTAGGGAGAATTGGCCGTGCGGCCAAATCTTATGGGCTTCTTTTAAAGCACTGGAAGTGGAGGTTTAGATGTGTAGCCAAATCATATGGGCTTCTTTCAAAGCACCAAAGTTTGGGGATATTTGGCCTTGTGGCCAGATCTTGTGGGCTTCTTTCAAAGCACTAGGGTCTGGAGAGATTTGGCTGTGCAACCAAATCTTGCTAGCTTCTTTCAAATCAGTCAAATCTTTCTAGCTTCTTTTAAATCACTTGGGTGTAGGGAGATTTGGCCGTGCGGCCAAATCTTGCTAACTTCTTTCTAATCACGAGGGTCTATGGAGATTTGGCCGTGCGGCTAAATCTTTTCAAAGCACAAGGGTTTGGGGAGATTTGTGTGCAGTCAAATCTTGGTAGCTTTCACAAGGGTCTATGGAGATTTGGCCGTGCGGCCAAATCTTTTCAAAGCACCAGGTTTAGGGAGATTTGGCCGTGTGGCCAAATCTTGCTAGCTTCTTTCTAATCACGAGGGTCTATGGAGATTTGGCCATACTGCCAAATCTTTTCAAAGCACCAGTGTTTGGGGAGATTTGTGTGTGGTCAAATCATGCTAGCTTCCTTCTAATCACGAGGGTCTATGGAGATTTGGCCATACTGCCAAATCTTTTCAAAGCACCAGGGTTTGGGGAGATTTGTGTCAAATCATGCTAGCTTCTTTGTAATCGTAAGGGTCTATGGAGATTTGGCCATGTAGCCAAATCTTTTCAAAGCACCAGGTTTGGGGAGATTTGGCCATGCAGCCAAATCTTTTCAAAGCACCAGGTTTGGGGAGATTTGGCTGTGCAACGAAATCTTTTCAAAGCACCAGGTTTAAGGAGATTTGGCTATTCAGCCAAATCTTTTCAAAGCACTAAGGTTTGGGGAGATTTAACTACGATGCGAAATCTTTCTAGCTTTTTATAAGTCACGAGGGTTTAGGGAAATTTGACTGTGCGGCCAAATCTTGCTAGCTTTTTTCTAATCACAAGGGTCTAGGGAGATTTGGCCATGCGGCCAAATCTTTTGAAAGCAACAGGATTTGAGGAGATTTGGTTGTGATGCCAAATCTTTCTAGCTTCTTTTAAATCACCTAGGTCTAAGGAGATTTGGCCATGCGGCCAAATCTTACTAGCTTCTTCTAATCACGAGGGTCGAGGGAGATTTGGCCATGCGGCCAAATCTTACTATCTTCTTTCTAATCACGAGTGTCGAGGAAGATTTGGTTGTGTGGCCAAATCTTACTAGCTTCTTCTAATCACGAGGGTCGAGGGAGATTTGGCCATGCGGCCAAATCTTGCTATCTTCTTTCTAATCACGAGTGTCTGTGAAGATTTGGCCATGTAGCCAAATTTTGCTGCCTAAAATTTAAAGCACCAAGGTTTAGGAAGATTTGGTCTTGCAAAGAAATCTTGTAAAGTATTTTCATCCTAAGTCACACCATTAGATATCAATATTGAACTATAACAAATGCTATGTACTATGCAGATGCCACATTGAAAGTGGGGGTTAAAGTCAACTTGCTTGTCAGTGGAAAGATTGTTGCCATTGGGACAATATTCTCTACATCACATGATGACATGTGCCAAGGTGTGCCCTTGGGAGAAAACAATGTATCGGTGGCGATCGATATTTGTATGGATGAAAGTGCACTTCTTCCATTTCCTACAATGGATGCATTCTTAGTCTATGAGGCTTTGGGTAGTGTTGTTCGTTGGAAAGCACGATCAATGAGTTGTGTGGACAATGTCAATGAAGCTATTGTACCAATGAATGATATAACATTAGATACCATTGACGTTGAACCTCTATGTGAATATGATGAGTTTTCCATTCGAGAATCATGGAAGGACAAGAAAGTCTTAATATGGGATGAGCAGAAAACCAAGAGCATTGCAGAGGGTGTTGTTTTATATGTCTACCCATTTGAACCTATAAATTTTGAGATGCTTGGTGAAGGTAATCTAGGTGTGGGAATTGAAAAGTATCACAATGATGTATCAGGCATCGATACCATCCACTTAATCAAATGGCCCATTGCACAAATAACCTTTTTAGATGGAACTTCATTAAGAATCGATGACACCATGAATTCTTCAAGTGGTTCTGGGAAAAAGCACATGGAAGATGAGGACCCAATGGAAAAATCCACAAAAAAGAGGCGTTACTGCATGATAAAGAGAAAAGCTAAAAAACATGGCATGCCATTAGCATCATCTAGACTCACAAGGGATGCAGTCATAAAAGTATCTATGATTGATTGTTGTAAACAAAATTGTTGTCAATTTGCCGATCGTCAAATGATATCCAAATTACGCATAGAGTATTGGGGCCAAAGTTTGGAGGCTCGCACCAATTATGTATATGACACTCTTGGGGTTGCTTGTCGAAAAGATGACAATGGGCAGTTCAAATATGTCTTTTCATTGAATGGTATTCAAGTTTGTTGTAGAGCATGGTATGAAATGCATGGTATTCCAAAAACAACATTTTATCGATACAGGGAGCAATTTGAAATTGGTATACGAAGGTGCATACATGGTAATAAAGGAATCGTGCGGAGAGGTTGGGACCACACAGAACTGGGTAGAGCCATAATCCAAGATTTGGTGGATAACAATTCTGAGCGTATGCCACACAAAAGTAGAACACTTCAGGATGGATCAAGGGAAACACAGTTGGTGATACCGGATATATACAAGCAGGTTGATATTCTCTATGAAGTTAACATGCAATTAAAGCATAGTTTGGGTTGTAAGGAGATGTCAACTTCCACATTCAACCGCATATGGAACTCTGAATTCAAGCATGTAACTTTGTCAAAAACAAGTGAATTCTCTAAGTGTGGTTTATGTAGTGCAATCAAGGCTCAGCTTGCAGCGACAAAATGCCAAAATGAACGTAATAAGTTGATGGAAGATAGAAGAAAGCACATGTTACAACAAAAAAGTTGTAGAAATGTGTACTACACTTGGCGCAGATTTTCTGAAATGTATCCTCAGACATACTTGTGCATTATCCATGATAAGATGGACCAAAAGAAGACAGCCATCCCTAGATTACGCAATCGTTCAAAGGACACAGACAAATCCTTTCAGCTCCCAGTGGCTTTGACTGGCATGATAACACATGGACATGGTCAAGGACGTTATGGTCATTTTTCTTTATCCTTGTGGCCGTCGGATCCTAACTTCACAATTGGTTCATTGGCTTTGTGTTTGAGAAATCTTGAAAGATTTGATAACCATGCACTTGGAGATTTGGTACATGATGGGATGCCAAGGTCTGACAATGCTCTGCTAAATGCACTAACCTCAAGAGAAGCATTGGATTCTCACTATGTTTCTAATGGCAAGCAACAACTTCATCTTGGGGCAGTGGGTGGAACATTCAAAGACCTTGGACTTGGAAGTTCCCATCAAGAAAATCCTTATAAGAAACTACCCGAACACCTATTGTTGCAGTTGGATAATTGTGGTTCTGAAAACAAGAATAGGTACTTGTTTGCATACCTATCATTACTTGTTGCTCGAGGGATTTTCAAGTCAATTCAATTGGGATTCTTGATGGTTGGGCATACACATGAGGATATTGATGCAATGTTTAGCAGGTTTTCAGAGAGGTTAAGAACTAGCCAAACATTGACATTTGCACATCTCATGGATACTTTTAGACAATGTGAGGAGTCTTCTCCAACGCCATTTTTGGTAACGGAAGTCCCTGATTTCAAGAGCTATGTTGATGGATGCCTATGCGATGGGAAAGATTCTTTAGTGGGACACTCAAAGCCTCTCCAATTTCGGTTCTTTATGCGAAATGAAGTTCCTATCATGCAATATAAAGTGCATCCACGATCATTAGATTGGCAACCAAGTGAAGGTGGCATTGAGTTATGGAAGAGACATCCGGATGGTCATCCAATGCTACCAAGTGGAGAGCCACCTTATGTAACCATGTTCAAGTATGTGAAGGACCACTTAGATGTGATAGTTGGTATCAAGGAGTATGTACGCTTTTGGGAAAAATGGGCACACTTGCAAGGTCCAGAAGCATCTTTCACAAAGTTTTACAAGCCAGTAGTGAAGTACTGGAAGAGCATGATTGATGAGCTTGATAAACCAAACAATAGTGTAGAGGGCATGTATGAGAGATTTTGGCCAAAGACGCAACATATTGATTGTGTGCAAGTAGTTGATAATGAAAACGATGAGTTTCAAGGAATTGAAGAGTTGAATGATCATTACTGTGGACCTCAAAGGAAAAAGCCAAAACAATCATTTGATCCAATGGTTGATGTACAAAAAGGACACTTTCTTTTGGTCCGACCAGCAGAAAAAATTTACCCAATTTGGCTAGGCATTGCTCAAACTGATGTACAGAAGGATAATAAATCTAAAAATTTCAAGAAGGTTTTCATACAATATTGGGCACCTATATGCAAAAGACACAATGCACAAATTGAGGAGGTATATGCAGATTGTTGGAACAAGGTTTGGATGTGCAATAAAGGTGATCCTCCACGTTGGGAATCTGTTGATGCTATTGTATGGTCATGGGTTCCAAAATGTAACCTCTCAAAGAAGGTTTCCTCAAAGAGCAGCAACCTCCCCATCAAGGTGAAGATACCAACCATTGCACGCAAGCGAGCTTTATCCAATTTGTCTCATAGAATAGATTCCGACTCCACAATGGAGTGAAGGTACTTGAAAAGCATGACTTTTTTTTCCTTGCACAACAATAATTTAATTGAATATCGACAAATATTTGGAAGGTATGACATTGATCTTTTTTCTTTATCTTTTTTTTTGCAGACCATTGCTTTGTGGTTGCAAGTTCTGCACACTCGACAAAATATCAAGGACTAGTGTTGCATTCTTACTTTTTCTCCAACTAAACTAAAAATGGTGTTTTTGAACACCACCTTTTTTCGAGAAGAGGCAAAAAATGCTTCGTTAAACTCAAACATATGATGTTTTTTTCTCAGCTAATGCAAAACAGGCACACTCCAAATTGTGAGTTTCATATACACGGCAAAATCCAGGGAGAAAGTCAATGGAGTGCACTCAATGCATTGTAATTATAACCCCTCAAAAAATACCATGCATTGGTCGAAACCTCAACATTTGACATTTTATTTATGTTGATGCAAACCATGCACATTTGCGAGATTTGGATGGACTACCAAATCTATGGGAAAAATCAATGAAAAACATTGAATGTTACATAATTACAACCCCTCAAAAGTTCCCAAATTATCAGGATTTTCCCAAATTCTCTAATATGGTGTTCACTATGCAATGTCGGTACACCTGTATGAATCCCCAAATCTCCCACTAGCCGATCAAGCCATATAGCCTCCTTGCAACCCTCTGTGGCTGCAACATACTCAGCCTCTGTGGTAGACAAAGCCACGCACTTCTGTGCACGAGACATCCACGACACTGCACCACCTGCAAAGGTGAACACATAACCAGAAGTGGATCTCCTACTATCCACATGCCCTGCATAGTCTGAATCTGTGTACCCAAGTACACACATGTCTCCTTTACCAAAGCAAATGCACATCTCCTTAGTACCCTTCATGTACCTCATGATGCACTTAACTGCCTCCCAATGCCTCTTTCCTGGATTAGCCATATACCGGCTAACAACTCCCATTGCAAATGCAATGTCTGGTCTAGTAGCTATCATAGCATACATAAGACTCCCAACTGCTGATGCATAAGGAACCTTGGCCATCATGGCCCTCTCCTCATCTGATTTGGGACTATCTGTATGACTCAGTTTCACATATGGAGGCAATGGAGTACTCACTGCCTTCCCCCCCTCCATATTGAAACGCTGTAATACTTTTGTAACATACTCTTTTTGTGAAAGCCAAAGGAGTTTCCTACTCCGATCACGCGTGATGCGCATACCAAGAATATGACCTGCAAATCCCAAATCCTTCATATCAAAGGCCTCATGCAACTTGGCCTTTAATGCATCTAGCTCATAAGTATTCTTGCTAGCCAATAGCATATCATCCACATATAGTGCCAGGATTATCAGGCTACTATCCTTAGCCCTTTTAGTGTAGAGGCAGTGATCAATTTCACTCCTTCTAAAACCCTGGGACCGAATGAAAGCATCAAACTTCTGATACCATTCTCTAGGTGCTTGCTTAAGACCATAGAGACTCTTTTTCAGCTTGCAAACTAAATGCTCTTTGCCCTTTTCTTCAAAGCCTTCCGGCTGCACCATGTAGATGTCCTCATGCAAATCCCCATGCAAGAAAGTTGTCTTGACATCCATTTGCATAAGCTCCATATCCTCTACTGCCACTAGTCCAAGCATGCATCTAAGTGTGGTCATCTTCACAACCGGAGAGAATATCTCATCAAAGTCCACACCCTTCTCTTGCTTGAACCCTTTAGCAACCAAACGGGCCTTGTACTTAGGCACATCATCACCTGTGACCTTCATTTTGTAGACCCATTTACATGGCAATGCTTTCTTTCCATGTGGCAAAGAAACCAAGTCCCAAGTCTTATTCTTCATAAGTGAACTCATCTCGGATTGCATAGCATACTCCCACTTGCGTTGATCCTCACGCATCATAGCCTCTCTATAGCAAGAAGGCTCCCCGCAATCAGTAAGCATCACATAGTCTACCCCTGGAACAAACCTATCAGGCGGTCTAGACACTCTAGATGATCTTCTCAAGGGCATTTCAGCTTGCTGTCCCACTTGCATATCAGCCACATTTGGCTCATCATTTCCACCAATAGATGATCCATCATCTACCCTTGATTGTATACCTGTGGGAGTACTTGGTTGTACCATTTCTTGCACATTTGGTGCATGGACAGCTTGCTGCCTATCAACATATGCAGGTGGATTCACATCCTGGAAAGTGATTCTCCTCATTTCCACATCCCTTATGGGTGCCTTATGCATCTTCTTCTCATTGAAGACCACATCATGGCTGCGTATGATCTTCTTTGCTTCTGGATCCCAGAGACGATAGCCCATCTCTCCACTTTCACCATAACCTAGAAAGATGCATTTCCTAGACTTAGGATCTAGCTTCTTTCGAAGCTCTTTTGGCACATGTGCATATGCCTCACACCCAAATATACGCAAATGAGAGTAAGAGGGCTTCTTGCCACTCCATGCCTCTTCAGGAATACCACCATCCAAACTCTTACTAGGTGATCTATTGATCACATGCACTGCAGTCTTCATTGCCTCAGCCCAAAAACCACCAGAAAGACTTGCATTGGAAAGCATGCATTGCAACCTTTCTTGAATGGTACGATTCATCTTTTCTGCAACTGGATTTTGCTCTGGAGTACGAGGGGATGTGAGCTCCCTCTTAATCCCACGTGTATCACAGAAATGCTGAAAGTCATGAGAGAGATACTCTCCACCATTGTCAGTCCGTAGGCATTTAAGCGTTCTACCTGACTGATTCTCAATCAAGGCCAGCCATTTCTGAAATACCTGGAACACATCACTCTTCCGAGCTATAGCATAAGCCCACACTTTCCTAGTTGCATCATCAATGAATGTCACATA
The DNA here is from genome assembly GCF_047967505.1 of Dipteris shenzhenensis. Taxonomy (NCBI): domain Eukaryota; kingdom Viridiplantae; phylum Streptophyta; class Polypodiopsida; order Gleicheniales; family Dipteridaceae; genus Dipteris; species Dipteris shenzhenensis. Next base: position 46,030,869 of record NC_141627.1, on the reverse strand, counting down.
ATATTCAGCCCCGCCTAATGACCGTGTAGGCATGGGACCACATACGTTTGAATGCACCAAATCAAGCATTTCAAACTCTTTCTTTCCCCTTCTTTTATGGGCTGATTTAGTCTGCTTCCCATAGAGACAGTGCTCACAAAATTCAAAATCAGAGAAACTCAAATGCGGTACATAACCCAAACGGCATAAGAGTTTCATTCCATTCTGGCTCATGTGCCCCAACCTGCAATGCCACAAAGAAGTGCTTGGCTGCTCGGTTATTGCAACAACATGATCAAATACCCCTGATACATGTAAGGGATACAAAGTCCCACACTTGGCACCCCTGGCCAAAAGCATAGAGCCCTTCTGAATTTTCCAACTCTGAAAGCCAAAAGTGGTGTGAAAACCAGCATCATCTAGCTGACCCACTGAAATAAGACTCTTGGTCAGCTTAGGCACATGTCTCACATGTTTCAAAACAAATGCAGACCCATTTGCAAAAGAAAACTTTACGTCACCTGCTCCCACTATGTCACATGCATAGTCATTTCCAAGATGCACACAACCTGTCTTTCCACTATCATAAGTGGAGAACCATTCCCTATGGGGAGTAACATGGAATGAAGCACCAGAATCCAAAATCCAATCCTGGGAATATGCATCATCTGAAGTGGTAAGCAACTCTGCAGATAAACTAGACATGAAGAGAACATCATTGTCACTATCACGTGTGACTGCATTGATCTCCTCGATCTTCACTTTTCCTTTGTCCTCCCTTGGACTCTCTTCCTTTTGATTTGCACCCCAATTTGCATTCTTTTTCTTATCCTTTTGCTCTCTTTTCAGCTTGTAGCAATCCTTTTTCATATGGCCCTTCTTGCCACAATGGTAACACTCAATGTTCCGTGCCCTGGATTTGCTACGAGACTTCCCTCTTTCTTGGGACTTCCCCCTGAACTGTGATCTGCCCCTTTGCACATTTAAGGCTGCATCCTGCTTGTTGCCATCCATAGACTTCCGTCTAATCTCCTCGGCCAACAAGCTACCCACAACATCATCAAATTTCAGTACTCCACCAGGTGCAGAGTTACTGACAGCTGTACGGAAGGTATCCCATGAGGATGGCAATGAACATAAGAGAAATATTGCCTTAGTCTCCGCATCAAAATTCATTTTCTGAGCCTGAAGCTGGCTGAAAATAATATTGAATTCATTCAAGTGAGAAGCAATGGAGACCCCTTACTTCATCTGCAACTCAAACAACCTCTTCATGAGGTAAACTTTATTAGAGGCAGTTTCCTTCTCATAAGTGGCACACAGTTTCTTCCACAAATCTTCCGTAGTCTGCTCATTTACTACTGTGAAATAAACTGACTCTGCAAGATGAAGTCTAATAGTAGACTTTGCTAATGCATCCAACTCATTCCAATCATCCTCAGACATATTTGCAGGCTTAGCTTCAATCCCTGCCAAGGGTTTAATCTGCTTCTTTTGAATAAGCACATCCCTTATTTGTTCTTTCCACAAAGAAAAGTTTGTCCCATCAAACTTTTTAATGCTGAAAAACTCCTTTTCAGGCATGGAAGAGGATGCCATGATGCAAATGAAACAAAATCCCAAATGCTAGTCCCTGCAACAGAGAATCACACCAAATACCAGGTGCACCAAATGTGTATGCCACAATAGACTGAAATATCACCAAAATTCAAAGCTCAAAGCATCAAAAGATGCATCTGACTCATGTGCATATACTATGCATCCATATGAGCAAATCTGGCCCAAAAGAGAATGCCAATAAGTGCCAAATGACTCAAGCATAAACACTGTCCACTGGCATATGCATCAATAATGTCTCATCCAAGAGAGCATAGCACTATCAGTGCATCACCTGCAATGTGTCAAAGCTGTCCCTCAGCTTAAAATAGCATCCATGTGCAAAGCATTCATAAAAAATAGCATCCCACAAGGCAATTTGGGCCTATCAGCGCATCCAACAAGGACCGCAATGCATCCAAATGGCCTATAAATCATCCACTGCAACCCAATGCACACCACGAATGAGCGCACACTGCTCAAACTGCAACCAGAGTGATCTGCATAAGGTATGCTCAAGAAATCATAGTCCCACGGTAATGAGCGCTATTGAAAATAGAACCTGAGATGCCTCAAAACATGGGCGCCATTGCATAATCGGAATCAGCAAGAAAATCTGCAAATATCTCTCTTCTGCCAGAACTCCAAAATCCCAACCGATGAGTGAGAAATGGGAGTCAATACTTATCCACTGCCATGTGGCATAAATCTAAGGTTTCAAAACCTTAGTATGAAAAATGCATAACAGAGAGACGAAATCGAATACACTGAGATTTATAACTCTGAAAATCCTCCACCGAATCGCGCAAGAACTGACAGGTAGGGGTTTTTGGGCGTCCGGAACGCAATGGGACAAACGGTTTTGGAAACCGTGGTCTCAATCACTGGGTCCAACACACGGACTGAAAAACGTTTTTGGAAACAGAGCTATCTGTAAACTCCACCGGAGTGCAAATGATGAGCAACATAGAAGTTTTAGGACCTCCTGAGTCCACCGGAACTGACAGATCTGCAAATGGTTGCTCCAAACTTGAGTTCCAACACCCGGGCAAAAAACGCAGGAACTGACACAGTGAGTCAGAAATCCACTGAAATGATCTCAGATTCAAGAATGAAGGTGTTTCCAAGCTCCTGAAGTAATGTGGACACCAAAAGCAAGCAATAGTTGCCTCCACAAGTCAATACGGAGTCTCTGTCATCGAACGGAACAGGGAAAAGCTCAAAAAACGACTTTTTCTTTGAAAGCTCTTAAGAGGCTCTCAAAACCACTTCGTAAAGCCAAAGTGACTTTTCCAAAGGTTCCTCCAAGGTCTCTGCACACTCGGATGCAAGTAAAGTCACCCACAAAGCTTCCCACAGAGCTTCTTCTTCCTCCCACAGAGCTGCTGAGCTTCCAAGCATTCACGCACGCTCAGCTAGATCACCCGGGCTCTGATACCAGTTGAGAGTGCTCTCAACGGAAGCAAGAATGGAAGAGGGAGAGAGAGCGAGAGAGAGAGACAGAGAGCCACACAAGTTTTGGTGGGTGCAGAACCACCCTAATCTTCTTTTTCATTCATTTATATATGTGTTTGAGTATTGTACATAACTGGGGTTAAGGCACAGTGACCTTTAACCCCCACAATTACATATCGAATTACATGTCCAAAGTTTGCTAACAGATTACATGTCCACATTTACAACCTAACATTGTCTAATCCTCATCACTATCCATGGGCTCATAGTCTTCATCCTCATCCTCATCTTCATATCATCAAATAGCTGCATGGGCTGAGAAGAAGACTCGCTTGGATACTTGCCTATCTGCGAGAGAAGAGGTGGACCCCCTGCAAGTAAACAAGAGATAATACAACATACATCATACACCATATACATGCACCATACATATGCACTAAAGCTCTCTATATGTTTTTTTACTCTCTACTCTACCTTACCATGTAGGTAATTGCATCAAAACTTTCATTGTAACTATAATCAGCTTGCATCAAATCAAAAATAGTGGAGAAGATGTACACAAGTATGGGATCATTCACCTACAATGTACCACAAAATAGTGTTCTAGAGAGCGACTAAATGACTACAAACTTTGTAAAAATATTAAAAGAATATTTGTTTACCAGTTGATGGATATCCACTATGTGTAATTGGGTGCCTTCAGATGCAAGCTTTTCGAGAAAGGCACTTGTTCCTATCTCTCTTGCTCTTGCAATCTCCTCATATGTAGGGAAGCCACCGATAGCTTCTTTATGCATATATGCAACACAAAGAATATGACATAAGTGCACATACAATGTTAAGACTGCACACTTCCATGATGCAAGAAGTAGTACACTTACAAAATATGCCTTGAAGCACGATCTACCTCCACTTCCTAGCCTGTGAGTGCCTTGAGAGTCCATCTACACTCGCTGTGCCTCGCGCTACTAGGACCACTTCGCCACTCCTTTCCCTCCTCCCACATCGCCTGCGTACACTAAGAAGGTTTCTTCTAATTATTTTTTATTGCTTTCACAAGATTTGCACGCTTTGAACGCAAGATCTTACCCATGTGAGAGAACATAAGCTCTTCTCTCACAACCATGCCTTTTGGATTTGGAAACCTACGCCATACAAACCAAAAACCAACATGTATAAAGTGTACAAGAGAGATGAGGAGCAGGGAGAGAAAGATGAGACACCAGAAATGGAACCCCTGAAGTGTGTAGAATAGAGACATCAGATGAGTATATATAGTGGGGACCTCTAGGGTTAGGTTGCTATATATAGCACAGTCTATATATAGCTCCAACACATATGTGTTTGTGTGTGCATGCATGTGTGTGTGTGTGCATAGAGGGGGGAGAGGACACTTACATTGTTTCTTGGAGCTTGGGGATGGTGCTTGATGATGAGGGTGTGGAGGGGGGGGAGAGAGAGAGAGAGAGAGAGAGAGAGAGAGAAGAAGAAAGAGAGAGAGAGAGAGAGAGAGAGAGAGAGAGAGAGTGTGTCTACGGAGGAGGATGAATCTCTTTCTTCGTAGGCTGATGCTTCGCCAGAACGTACAAGAAGAGGGACAAAAGACGGCCGCTCGCCTCTGTCCCTCTTCTTATATAAAAAAATTAATATTTATTTTATTACGAATATTATCGCGTAAAATATCTCATAAATTACCGTGGATATTACCACGCATATACCCGCTCTATGCGCGTGCTCGAATTTTACTCTTGATATATCTACTTTTGGTAGGGCATGGATGATTCTTGCTTACCAAGTGTATGTAGGACATAGAATTGTAATATTCTATATACACCAGGAGATTCTTTGAAGATTTTCATAAAGAAATCAAATATTAATTATAGATTAAATATTGGATGATCTTTTTTTTGTAAAATCAATATGCAAATGTTATTTTTTTCACATTTATTTCAAAAATTATTTTGACCCTTGTTTATGCGTGCAAAACGAATGGGACAATGAGGGATCACCGGTGGGCCCATAACGCAACCGATGGTTGGTTGATCGCTTGTCTTGCCCCTATACGAGAAAGAGGCATCGCACGTCTTCGATGTGTGTCTGGTACACATTGATTAGCACATGTTGAAAATTGTGGCTTATGGGAGGATCCACGGAAGCGTGCATGAGAAGAGACGATGGACCCATGGACGCTGGCAAAGATGGACATTGCTCCTCATTAGAGCATCATTGGTAGCGGAGCATAGAGGAGAAGTGAGGAGCGGCTACGACAAGAGGCCATCATAGGGGTTTCAACCCTCCTTCCCTCCCCCTCCCCCTCCCCCCCCCCGAAGTTGGCACATCAAGAGGGGTGCATGATGGAGGTGCATCCGTCAATGTTCCACCCCATGTGAGAGTTGAGGACACCATTTTATATGAAATGGTAGAGGATTTAATCCTCAATGAAGCGAATAATGATTGTGAAGATGATTGCACATGCGAGAAGGCTAGCTATTCTTAAGAGGAGTCTTTGCTTGAAGCAGTCCGCAAACTAGTGTATGAGGGAAGCACTTACTCTATTTTATAAGCCTCCCTCAAGATGTTTGATCTTCAGGCAATGTTTGGATGGAGTAGTGCAAGTGTCGATGCACTTATTAGGTAAGTATGCATATATGTTTTATTATCATTAACACTATGTATTATACTTAGTTCTTAATATCACCTTTTTATGATTTTTTTGGTGTTTTAGATTGCTAGGGGAAAGTTGTTACCGGTGGGTAATCAACTACCCGATAGCCACCATTAGAGTGCTCGAGGTATTGTGACAAAGCTTGGACATGGATTATGCATGTATACATGCCTGTGTCAATGATTGTGTGCTCTTTCATGGTGAGTATGCCTACACAGAGGCATGTCCCAGATGTGGCTAGAAGAGGTATAAAGATGGCATGCAAACCACCACAGTGCCTCGCAATGTCTTGAGACATTTTCCAATTATCCCTTTTTTCCAGTATATTAGAAGCAAAGGGAGCAATATGTTACTTGCATGGCATGCATCAAACCGTAGTACAGATGGAGTCATGAGAGTGCCAATGGATACACCGACATGGGGTCACATTGAGGACACATGGCCGAAATTTAAGATGGAGCCTTGACACTTGAGGCTTGGTTTGGCTACTGATGGAGTGAACCCCTTCGATGAACACTCCACTACTTGGAGTACTTGGTCCATTGTGCTTGTGAACTACAACATTCCACCATGGGAGACAACAAAAAAGGTAACATCTTTCTCTCTCTTCTCATCCCAGGCAAAGCATAAGGTTAAAAACATGGATGTTTATTAGAGGCTCTTATCAAGGAGCTCCAAGAGTTGTGGAAAGGCATCGAGGTGATAGATGTTTCTAGGCCCCCTCGAGATCAATGTGCTTTGGTGAAGGCCATCCTCTTATGGACGATGCATGACTTTCTAGGCTTTGGAGAGATCTCTGATATGCTCATATCCTATCTTTAAGTGTCATGTTTATATCAACATGTATTGAAAAGTGTGCTCATCCTTCTTGTTTGTATATGTGCTTTAGTTTAACATAGTGCATATCCAATTTGTGGTCCATCGTTAGTCACAGAGAGGCCCGCGCTCCTAAACATATATATCCCAACAACCAACGTTTCTTGCCTACATTGCATCATGAGTATGTACCTTCCACCAATGGGATGGAGCCATTTCAATGGAGCATGCAACGATGGAAAGAGCATCATGCGCAATCCCCTCTTCCTAATGGACCACCGAGAGGTATGTCACGATAGTCAATCTCGTTGAGCCTCCTCTATTGGTCAAAATTGAAGATCCAGCATCTTTTGGATCCCATGTATGTGTTCAAAAATGTGGGACAAGCCATATGGCATCATGTAACATGTAAGAGGGATTCACTTTGTGCTAGGAAAGACATGCAAGCCTTTCGTCGTTTCCCTCCCTCAGCTGCACTTCACGTGGGACCTCGTGAGAAGATTATCCTTCCCAAGGCACCTTGGATTATGTCCAAAGATTAGCAAGAGCAAATGAGGCAAGTCATTACCTCCATTCGCACCCGCATAGGTTACATGTGGTCCCTCAAGGGTACATTCACAAAAAGCAAGAAGGGAGACTCTGGTCAACTCTATGGACTCAAGAGTCATGCATGTTATAAGATGCTTTAGGTTAAACACTAATCCTTATTTCTTTATTTACACGTGCTCATGTCTTTAATTCAATAATCACATGTATGCTCTTGTTTTATAGTTTATCATTCCAATAGGCATAGGTGGATATGGAGATGCAAAGGTGAGAAGAGCAATCTTCACGGTTGGAGAGGTGGTGAGGTAAAAATGAACAATAACTCCTATTCCATTAGATTCTCTCTCTCTCCAATCACGTGGTTGAATACTTGTATTACTTGTAGGCTTGTGAGCTCCAAAGAGATAGAAATCTCATCCACCCCTGCAACTCGTCTTCTTGCAGTGGAGGCCATTTGTGCTCTTGAGGATGCTTTTCCACGATCCATTCTTGTTAGTCAAGTGCACCTAATACTCCATTTAGTCAAGTGGAGGCCATTTGTGCTCTTGAGGATGCTTTTCCAAGATCCATTCTTGTTAGTCAAGTGCACCTACTACTCCATTTAGTTCATGAGATTGCCATTTGTGGAGCGGTGCACTCTAGGTGGATGTTCTTGTTGGAGAGATTCCTTAAGACACTAAAATATTTTGTCAGATTACGAGCTCAACTATAGGCAAGCATAGCAGAAGGGTGGATAGTGCAAGAGGCTGCTTTTGTCTATGTCTCTCAATATCTCTCCACCGTTGATCCATCATTGCCTCATTTATGGACCGAAGAGGAGGACCCGAAGACGCACTCCAGTATCCCTAGTGAAAGGGACCTTGCTCATCATGGATAGATATTTTTAGTCTATGGTCAATAATTCCTCTCTACTCAATGCTCCCGTAATGACAAAATGCAACAAAAGATCGAGAGAGAGATGCATGGAAGAGGGCACATGGGGGAAGGAGAGCACCTCCTTTTTCTAAAGAACTTGTGAAATTACCTGCTCTCATTAATGTGGAATGGATACATGCTACGATGACCAAAGCTAAGACACAAGGAGTGCAAATCAGCCTTAGGGAATGGGAGTATATAAGAGGGTGTATACCAAAGGTAATGAAAAGGTAGTCCATATGTGGATTTACTTGTGTATGTCTTTGTGTATTTTTGTTTGAGTATATGCATTTAAAATCTATTGATTTTGCAAGGCCTTACTTTCAACTCTATGTGATCTCAAGGGTGTCATTTTCATACCCAAAAGGTGGATGAGAGTAGAACCACAAGCGATAGTGGAATCATGAGCAACTTTGAGACTACAACCGAAGAGGTGAGGTATTGTGGAACCATAGAAAGAATAATCAAGGTGGATTTTAGAACATTTCACTCGTTTCTCTTCAAGTGTCGATGGTTTGCGGGTGCAGTGATGAAACATGAGAATTATCTATATATGGTGGATTCCACCCATTTTCATTATGGAAATACCGATATCTTGGTACACCCTACTAGTTGCAAGCAGGTAAAGATATGCAAGAAGTTATAATTAAATTTATAGAAATCAAGTGATCATTGCCTAACCTACTTCTTTTGAATTTTTTTATTGATAGGTCTTCTATGTGCCATCCCTACATCAAAGAAGACTATGGTATGTCATTCTAGTCACACCACGGAGTAGATCTGTCTTTGCAGAGACAAATGCAGAGTATGTTATTGACCCTAGTATAGCACGCACGCCTGTGTTTACCACGAAAATAGACGCATAAGTACACAAGTCACTGGGACTGGGCATCAGGCGCGTATCCAGCAATATGGCCGATAATAAGCACGGTACTGGTCCAAGAGAAATAAGCATGGTAATAAGCACGGGTATAACGCGCTTCTATTACCATGCATATACCCGCGTCTATTACCGCGCATATACCCGCTCGTATTACCACTAGATGGATTTTTCAACAAAAAAAAAGAATGCCCATTTGGATTAGGTTCTAAAAAGACCCATCCGGCGGATGGGCATCCCTTTAAAAAAAAATAAAAATAAAATTTAGGTATGATTAAAACCAAGCATCTCATAGACAACAATTTCAAAAATTGTTTTTTCATTATTCATGAAGAGTTTTACATGAAGAGTTTTACAAAAGAAGCCCAAAACAAAGACGGGCTTTTATACATAGGAGAAGTTACAAAATAAAATTAAGACTAATCATTGTCTTCCTCATCATCATTGCTAGCGGGACGCCATTCACCACCTTCACCTCTTTGGCTCTTAAAAAACACATAAAATATTAGTAATTATTTGATCATTAAATTAAAAATTAATAAACTTCTAATCAAATCTATTACTTACCTGCTAAAGAGTCCCAATTTCCCTGTCAAACTCATCTTGAGTTATGTTGCGATTTTTGAGGAGCTATAGCCATGTTTCGTACTCTGTGTGGACCTCTCAATACTTCACTATCTCTCAAGTCAGTCATCTCGCCAACCAGTAATGTGTGCCTAAATCAATAAAAAATGTTTAGGATATGATACTTAGAGTTTAGTGTTTAATGGTTTTTATTTAAAATAATCAAAAGACTTACAAATTTGTTTTTTCAAGTAGCCTTCCCTCTAGAGCCATAATGCGTAGGGACCTGGTGTCCCTCTCTTGCTCGTATACTGCTCGACCACCAGTTGTGCTCTCCACCGGCTATGGCGTAATCCTACTCTGCATCATGGGCATTTTTCGGATGGTAATTTCTATCCAATTCTGTCACTTGCTTGCCTGCCACCCGTCGGATACTAGACTTCTTGTTTTTTAGCAAGAGCTTTACATGCTCTTCAAGCCATTGCTATGAAAACTGGTGTTCCGGTGGATTTGGATACCAGATGTGCATGCAAGTTTCTATGTAGTTTAGGAGACTCACATTTTGATCCCGAAATTTTATAAAACAATTCTGATACGTTGAACGTATTAGATTGTTTAAGTGAGTCCGTAATCTCCTACTAGCAGCAGTATCAAGATCCACATCTCCACTTCGGCGGGTATGATAATATAGACCATGCCCATCGGGCGTCGGTCTATCTGTGTCCTCATTCTTTGCAGGAGTTGAAAGTGGTGAAACATGAGGAGAGTCAACATCCCCTCCACCAAAGCAACATCATCCATTGGAGCGGCGTGAGTGTCTATCGCTACCAGAAAATTGACGATAACCCTCTAAAGAGCCTCCACGTGCAGGAGAAGGTTAATGCAAGAGAAGTGGAGAGGGAGCTTGTGAAGGCAATGGAGAGAGTTGATGTGGCGGAAATGGGGAGGGACCCTGTGTGACAGCAACGGAGAGGGTCAGTAAGAGGGAAGTGTAGAAGGCGGTGCCATAGGCGTGGACTAGTGGCGTTTCTCCATATGGAGAGGTATATGGAGGCGTAGAGTACATCCCATAAGTACTAAGCTCTTCGGATGTATATCACCCAACAACGAGACCGTAAGCTGCTCTTACTCTACCCGGGCGTGCAAAGCGGCCTGAATATCAATTGGACTAGCGGCGCCTAAGTAGCTAGTTTCTGACCCTCTGAACTGGGCATCATCTGTGGCCTGAGCCTCCGCATATGATAGTCCATCATTTACAAAATCGCCTATACTATGAAAATGATTCGAAGAAGATAAAGCCATAATCTGAGATAAGAACAAAATAGATATTTTAATAATATGCTCTCTGTCTCTCTCTCTCTCTCTTAATATAATTTTTAACTAGTGTGTCTAATTAGAGCACATTAAACAAAGAGAGAGAGAGAGAGAGAGAGAGAGAGAGGAATCAATTTGGAGTGTTTGTTATGGGCCACCCAAGGGACACATTGAAGAGGGGAAGAAGGAGAGAGAGTTCATTGGAGTGTACATGGGGGTGCACTTCAAATGGGAGGAGAGAGAGATCAATGTGTCATCCAAGGCACATTGATGGGGAGGAGATAGGGAGAGTGCACATTATGAGGGGAGAGAGAGGAAATGTGCACATGGAGGTGCACATTGAGAAGGGAAGAGAGAGATCAATGTGCCATCCAAGGAGAAAGAGAGAGAATGTGCACATTGAGAAGAGAAGAAAGAGAGTGTGTGTATATGTGCACATTAATGTGCACATACACACTCAATGTGCACATCAGAGTGCACATTGAAGGGGGGAGAGAGAGATCAATGTGCCATCCAAGGCACATCAATAGGGTCCTAGCAGAGAGAGAGAGAGAGAGTGCACATTAAGAGGGGAGAGAGAGGGAATGTGTACATGGAGGTGCACATTGAGAAGGGAAGAGAGAGAGAGTGTGTGTATATGCACATTAATATGCATGTGTATGTACACATTAATGCGCATATACACACTCAATATAAATATATATCTTATTTTTATAAATATCAAAAAATTATTTTATTTTCATATTAACGATCTTATTTTATTTTTATGAAACCTAGTGTATATGTGTGTGAATCCTAGGTGTGTGAAATCTTATGTGAGGGAGGAATCCTATGTGAAGTAGGAATCCTATGTGAGGGGGAGAATCCTATGTCTAGAGGAGATCTTACGTGGGTGCCTCTCATCTATAAAAGAGAGGCATACCTTCACTTAAGCTCTCTATATCTCTCATCTAAACTCTCTAAATCTATCTACTAATCTCTCTACTTCTCTCATCCAAGCTATCTAATCTCTCTACTAATCTTCAATCCGTGTAGTTGCCATTATCTATTGGAGCCTAAGTGGAGTCTATTGGTGCTTCTTCTATTGGTGCCTCTTCTATTTGTCCCTCTTCTACTCGGTCTCAAATATGGAGGTAAGTGCTCTCACCCTTTTTAGTATGAGAGAGAGAATGTGCACATGATGAGGGTGCACATTGAGGGATGGAGAGGAAGAGAGAGAGATCAATGTGCCATCCAAGGCACATTGAGTGTGTATGTGCACATATACACACTCAATGTAGTACATTGAGAGGGGGGAGAGAGGGAATGTACACATGGGGATGCACATTGAGGGAGGGAGAGAGGAAATGTGCATATGGGAATGCACATTGAGAGGGGGCAGAGAGAGGGAGTGTGCACATGGGGATGCACATTGAGGGAGGGAGAGAGGAAATGTGCATGTAGGAATGCACATTGAGGAAGGGAGAGGGAGGGGGAGGGAGAGGGAGAGGGAGGGAATACACACTCAATGTGCACATTAAAGTGCACATTGAGAGGAGGGAATGTGCACATGGGGATGCACATTGAGGAAGGGAGAGAGGAAATGTGCATATGGGAATGCACATTGAGGGAAGAGGGAGAGGGAGAGGAAATACACACTCAATGTGCACATTATTTGCATATTGAGGAAGAAAGCACATTGAGGGGAGAGGGAATGTACATTGAGGGGAGAGGGAGAGGGAGAGGGAATACACACTCAATGTGCACATTATTTGCATATTGAGGAAGAAAGCACATTGGAATGCTTGATATATTCCAATGTATAATATGCACATTACAATGCATTAAGCACTCCAATGTGCACTCTAAAATGCACATTGAGAAATGGAGAGAGAAATAGCACATTGGAATGCAATAAACATTTCAATGTGCACATTTAATATGCACATTGAAATACTTATTGCATTCCAAGTTTCAATGTGCACATTGGAATGCTTGCACTCTAATGTGCACATTGAAAGAAAGAGAAAAAAAAACACATTAGAATGCAATAAGCATTCCAATGTGCACATCTAATGTACACATTGAAATGCTTATTGCATTCCAATGTGCAATGTGCATCTTTGAGTGCACATTGGAATGCTTGAAGCACTCCAATGTACACTCTAATGTGCACATTGAAAGAGGGAGAAAAAAAAGCACATTGGAATGCAATAAGAATTCCAATGTGCACATCTTATGTGCACATTGAAATGCTTATTGCATTCCAATGTGCAATGTGCATCTTGGAGTGCACATTGGAAGACTTGAAGCACTCCAATGTGCACTCTAAAATGCAAATTGATGTGTGTGTATGTATGTTTGCAATGCATGTGTGTGTATATGCAAGATGCACATTAATGCATGCATGTGTGAGCATGCAAAATGCACATTAGGTGTGTGCATGTGTGTGTGTATATGTGCATATGTATGCATGTGTGTGTGTATGTGTGTGCATGTGTGTGTGTATATGTGCGTGTGTATGTGTGTGTGTATGTGTGTATGTGTGTGCATAGAGGGAGAGAAAGAAGCACTTACATTGCTTCTTGAAGAGGGGGAGATGGTGTTCGATGTTGAGGGTGTGGAGGGGAAGAGAGAGAAAGAGAGAGAGGGGGGTGGGGAGTGTGGCTAAGGTGAAGGAAGCTCCTTCTCGTTTGTGGCTGTTGCTACACCAAATCTTGCAAAAAGAGGGGCAAAAAGCAGTCGCCTGCCTCTACCCCTCTTATTATATAAAAAATTTTAAATTTGATGTTACTACGGATATTACCATGCCAGTTACCGTGCTTATTCCCTCTCTGTAAAGTATCCATGACGTGTTTGGATTTTGCTCTTGGCATATCTTTTTTTGTCATGTGTGTACATGACATGCTAGAAAGTACCTAAGACATAGGATTGTAATATTCTATGCACATTTTGTAAGCATAGACTTAGGATAAGGAGAATCAAATAATTTTTATAAATTCAATATTGAAGTGATCATTTAGTTTTGTAAAATTATCTTGGTAGTGTTATTTTTTGTCACAAGTATTTCAAAAATTATCATAAATCCTTGTTCATGCGTGTAGAACGAATGGGACGATGAGGGACCGCAGGCGGGTCCATAATACACTCGATGGTTGGCCGATCGCTTGCCATGCCCATGCACAAGGTGTAAAAGGGACATTGCACATCTTCGACGTGTATGCTTGGCACACGTTGAAGATTGGGGCTTATGGGAGGATCCACGAAAGCATACATGAGAAAATACAATGGATCCATGAATGTTGCAAAGATCAACATTGCTCCACATTGGAGCATCATTGATGGTGGAGCACAAAGGAAAAGGGAGGAGTGTATACGACAAGAGGCCATCATAGGAGTTTCAACCCCCCCGAGGTCGGCACATCAAGAGGGGTTTCTGAGATGAAGGTGCATGTGCATCCGACGATGTTCTACCCCATGTGAAGAAACCCCATGTGAGGATTGAGGACACCATTTTACATGAAATGGTGGAGGATTTACTCCTCAATGAAGCCAATAATGATTGTGAGGATGATTGCACATGCGAGGAGGTCAGGCAATTTTCAGAAGAGTCCTTGCTTGAAGCAGCCCGAAAACCGGTGTATGAGAAAAGTACTTACTATATTTTGCGAGCCTCCCTTGAGATCTTGAATCTTCAGGTGATGTTTGGATGGAGTAGTGCAAGTATCGATGTGCTTCTTAGGTAAGTATCTTTATATATGGCAATATCGTTAACATCGTGTCTTATACTTATTTCTTAATATCATTTCTTTTCATGATTTTTTGGTATGTTTTAGATTGCTAGGGAATTTGTTATGGGTAGGTAATCAATTTTCCAATAGCCGTCGAAGTGCTCGAGGTATTGTGACTAGCTTGGGGATGGACTATGTGCGCATACATGCATGTGTCAATGATTGTATGCTATTTCGTGGTGAGTATGCTTATGCAGATACATGTCCCAAATGTGGAGAGAAGAGGTAGAAGGATGTCATACAAACCACCATAGTGCTTCGTAAGGTGTTGAGACATTTTTCACTTATCCCTCGTGTCAACATATGTTTAGAAGCAAAGGGAGTAGCACACTAGTCACTTGGCATGCATCAAATTGTAGTACGGATGGAGTGATGAGAGTGCCAGCAAATACACCGGCATGGGGTCACATTGAAGATACATGGCCAGAGTTTAGGGTGGAGCCTCGACACTTGAGGCTTGGTTTGGCTACTGATGGAGTGAACCCCTTTGGCGAACGTTCCACTACTTGGAGTACTTGGCCGGTTGTAATTGTGAACTACAGCATTCCACCATCAGAGACAACAAAAAAGGCAACATCTTTCTCTCTCTTCTCATCCTAGGAAAGCATAAGGTTAAAAACATGGATGTTTACCTAGATCCTCTTATCGACCGAGGAGCTACAGGTGTTGTGGAGAGGCATCGAGGTGATGGATGTTTCTAGGCCCCCTTGAGATCGACATGTTTTGGTGAAGGGCATCCTCTTGTGGATGATGCATGACTTTACAGGCTTTGGAGAGATCTCTAGTATGCTCATATCTTATCTTCGAGTACTATGTATATATCAAAGTGTATTAAAAAATGTGCACATCCTTCTTGCTTGTATGCATGTGCTAGGTTTATCCACATCTGGGCATAGAGCATGTCCAATTTGTGGTCCATCATTGGTGACAGAGAGGCTCGTGCTCCTAAACAAAGTGATATATCCCAACAACCATAGATTATTGCC